>NW_026516735.1:0-240865 GCF_025766255.1 Zychaea mexicana | reverse complement strand
CCATCATTGCAGCACCAGGAAGAATCGTATGACAGGAAAAAAGACCATGACACGAGCAACCAAATGCACTTAGCATAATAGCACGCCCTTCTCCTTTTTTACGAATGATGGTTTCGTCACAAGCAAGGTACAATCTTCTTTTGCTATCATTGGAGTAGAAATACGTTTCATCAGGCGTTACAAGTACTTTTTACCGATCCTAACATAACATATAAAATATTAGAACTTTTAAAACCATTTTTTCAAACATTTTTTATAGATATAATTACCCAGACTTCCAATGACAATTCCTTCGGTTCATCATTATTGTCATAATGATTTATGGACTTTCTGTATTCGAGCATTCTTTCTGCCCATTTCTTCCGGTATTCCACCACGTCTTGTCGTTCATGTCCGTCAATATAAACCGAATCCGTCTTACTGCGACCAGTAAATCCCCATAGCTTCAAATAACGACGAACTGTTGATTCTGAAATTTCTTCCAAACGTTGATCCAGGGTGTTTTGATCAATCACCAGGTCGTTTTCAATGAAAAACTTGAGTTTATGGATTGTTCTTTGTTCTGGTCGAACTGAACAGAAATATGCGACACAATCATCTTTCAAATGTTCATCTCGAAGGATAGAAGCAGTTTTGACGTGTGCACCTCGTTTTGATGTTGTTAAGCTGTTTATGGCCAAGTATTCGTTGGCCCATTCGTGGATACGTCGTGCAAAGCGTTTTCCTTTTTTCCAAGTGTCTTTGCTTAGTTGCTCTGATGCCTCCATTCTACCAATTCCTTTTGAGATTTTCAGAAAAAAATGATGGAGAGTGATAAGACGTGTTCTTTCGAAATGGTTGACCTCGGGTGTTTTTTGAAATGGATCAGCATATTTTTTAAGAGCAGAAGCAGCATTTTTGAATTTGTTGATTTGCTCTTCTTTCTTTGTGAGTTTTGCTGCTTTTTGTTCGATGCGTTGCTTCCAGACTCGCGCGGATCCCTTTGCTTTCTCTTGTTGTTTCTTTTTGCTGCTTTCAATTGTCCGTGGGTCACTTTTATTGTAAATCTTTGGCCTTCCTTGTTTGTCAGCACCAGGTTTCCAAACAACAAAGTTAGCTTTCAACAAGCTGGTTTGAACGTCGTTTAATTCTTCTTCGTTCAGGCCAGTGGGATCTTCATCCACAGCTTCTTCTTCCTCATCCGTGATCTCGTCGTCACTAAGAGGGGATTCTTCCTCTTATTGAATGTCTTGAACTTCGATCTCTTGTTGTTCGCGTTCTGCTCTTTCGCATTCTGCTTTTTCGCGTTCAAGTCTCAATCTTTTTCCTTGTTCGTAGTTGGCTTTACCAACTTTAGCTCTTCTTTTGGTTCCTGCCATTTAAATGCGTATTTAATTATGAAGTTGGTGAAAGATGACGTGAAAAAGATTTGCGATTCAAAATAGATAATGGGGAAATGGTGTACAAAAATTGTTCGTTTCCTAGCTAAAAGTACTAAAAATAGTAGACTTCGAAACGTCATAGCTCAGCAACAAGTGAGCGCATTGAAAAAAAACTTAGTACGTTGTGTTCCTCTCCTCTAAAGCTATCGATTCTGCTATCTTTTGTGGCAATTAAGCATGCAGAGATAACTCTATGAAGGCTGGAAATCGGGTCTTAAATTGGCCCCTTTAGCTGACGCCCACCTTAATATCAGGAAGAGCCATGTCCTCAACCATCTTTTACCGCACAGACCAAGCTTTTTCCCCACATTGGGTTTTCTCAGCTTGTGTAACTATGTACTCCAGACACACCTTATTTTCTGTCACACAGATTCCAAAGAACCACCAGGGAGCTATCTCTAAAATGCCTACAGGCGCGGATTGAGCCTCCCACATACTTTTTCATCTGAGGATATCAATAATGAAAGGCAGGTTCGGTAGTGTAAAAATATTTATTTAGATTGTCGACTTGGTTGTGTTTTCTTTTTGTGCCAAGTTTTGGAGATGGCATGCAAGGTGGAATTTGTGGGGGTTCTGGGCCGTCGATCGATAGAAAAATGATTTCTTCACCAGCATTTATAATTTGTAGCGTATTTTTCATGATAACTTTGGTTTGCCAAACCAGAGCAAGGAGCGGAATGAATTTCTTTGCGAATTTTTCGACAGATCCGGGAAACTCGTAAGGACCAATACTTTTTAACCTTGTCACTGAACCAGCAGGACAGTCTTCGATGTACAACGTGATGTTGATGTCTATTCAAAAGCAATTTAGTCCAATACATCAACTTTATAATGCGACAACTCAAAGAAAACACAGTATGACTACTAAATAATATATTTACTAGAAATGACCAAACCTGCAACCTTGATATCGTTCATTTTTCCTGGTGCCTCCTTCGTCAAACGACACAAAATATCCTTCAAAGTCCTTGGAAGTTTCAATCTACCCTCGTCTACGCCTTTGGTGTTCAATGGATCGTCTGAACAACCAGCTTCCATGCAACTGTATTCTAAGTTTCCTTGCTTGATGATAAGGTCAACTTTTGTGCCAACCACTTTCCTGTTGAGTTGACCTTCTTCATTGGTAGATCGGTTTGAATTTTTTCTTATTGAGGAACTAATGCTGGACTTTTCTCCACTATATATAACCATAAACACATTAATGTCTATGTTGCCATACATTTGAATTTGTGCCATCGTAATGATTTGTGTTGAAATTTTACCTTTGGACACGGAATCTCGATTCATAAAAGCAGGACTGCACAAACCCCCATTTTTTACGTATGAGATCACTTTCAGTATCATAGGTCGCAGGTAATTGCTGGTACAAAAAAAGATCTGTTGCATGGATAATCGACTTCTGAGCCCAATACAAGTCAGGTTGGGTTCTTGGATCGAAGTCGTGTCGTTTGCGATGCTCCAAAAGCTGATCCAATGTTTTCTATATGATCAAACAGCCGTAGAATTACTCACCGACACATACTTACGAAAAAATTACTACTACACATGCTCAATATGACCTTTACCTTTCCTTGATACGACAAAAAGTATTCCTTGAGGGAAGCAGGTAGCGATGGAAGTTCGATAGGGTTCAGCGTGTTGATTTGATGGAGTTCTTGGGGCGAAAAGTAATCTTTCCAAGCATCGTCTTTAGTGTTTAAGATTATTGAATGAGCGGGGCTGAATACAAAATGAGAATATTGGTTAGTATGACTACTTCTAGACTCCTTCTTTCCCTAAAAAAATACTGCGGTGAACTTACTGGTGATGGGAGTATTTTAAAGCTAGTATCTTCATCTTATCTTCTACTGCTACCCTCTGTACTTATCCAGATTCAGACGTCGTACTGCTGGTTATCCGCTACTTTTGATTCGTTTTAAGATTTTCGTATGTGGAGGATGTTTACTAGTTGAAGTTTTTCATCTAAACTAAGGTCAACAAAATATTTAAGGTTCACAAAAATTCCTCATGTTTACAAAATTATTATATTTTTAAAATTGAATATAAAAAAAATTGAATTTTAATTAAATATAAAAATATATTACAATGGATAACCAACAAATAGATGAAAAGATTAATAATGAAGTTAACAAAATTATTGTTAATAAGTGGGAATTTTTGGAATATAACTGGCCAATTGTTAATTATAATTACAAGCATTGTACAGAATTAAAACATATTAAAGGTATTGATGATATTAAAAAGATTTTAGTAGATAAACTTGGTTATATAGCTGTTTTTTTCTTTTTGGTTATTTTATATACTAGCTGTGAATATCCTGGCCCTTATTTTGAAGTTGAAATAGGTTTATTTTTATTATATCATTTAGTTTCTAGTGTTTCTGGTATTGAAATTAATAAGTTTATCCCGCAAACATCATTTCACAAATACTATAAAAAGTTTTGGATGGATGAAGATAACTATAAAAGGTTAAATAAAAATGTTAATGATTCTATGGAGAATATGTTTTCTTCTTTAACTTTAAGAATTTTATCTTCTTATAAATATAATCCACCACTTTTTAAACACATAACTTTTATAATAGATAGTCATGATTTAAGAATTAACTATGTTAATACTGATATAAAACATGAAAGATTATAGTCATATAAATTTAAAAAAAATGGAGTTCGTATACAAATTGTTAGCGATATTAACGATATGATTTTATATGCTTCCAAAAGCGATTATTGTTCTGATAGTTCTGACAGAAGTATGTTTTTGAACATGAAATTATATAAGAAAATATCTAAACAAGATGTATTGGCAACAGATGGTGGTTATACTTTATTTGTTAATCAGCTTATAGAACTTGGTGCAGAAAAAGGATATGATTTATCTTTAAATAATTTTGTTTATCCTATACGCAAAGAAAAGAATGTAGATTTAACAGTAGAAGAAAGGCATTATAATGATGTTTTTGGTAGCTTCCGTTCAAAAATAGAAGACCAATTTGCTGCAATAGGTAATAAATTTTATAGATTTAATAATAATAAATCTATTGTTAAGATGGACAACATAAAGTTTTATAATCTTCAATTTCGTGTTGCTTATTTATTAAAAAATATAAAAATATTTAGTGAAAAGTTTAATATTAATACACAAGCACATCATAAAATTATGGGAATTAGATAATTTTGAATTTCCATACGAAGCTAAATTAATAGATATAGTTATTAGCAATTCATCTAAGGCAAAAAATAGATTAGATGAAATGGTTAAATTACAGGAACAGTTTTTAAATAATTTAAGTATAGATAATACTGATATGATTATTGATAATGAATACAGTGATGAAAATAATAATGATAAAGATGTTTCCAGCGAAGAAGATGTACCTAAATTCAATGAGAAAAAAAGAAAAAGGAAAGGTAAAGGCAAAGGAACATTAATGGATATAAATAAAATTAGAAATAATTCAACTTCTAATATTTCTTATGAAATAGAATCCATAATAAATTATAAATTTGAAAATGACTCCTATATATTCCTAATTAAATGGAAAGGTTATAATGAATCCCAAAATAGCTGGATATCAATGAAAGATTTTAATGAAACCAATATGTTAAATAACTATATGAAAGTTAATAAATTAACTTAGATAACTCGATACTTTACCCTTCCTAATAAAATATCATAACTATGTATAGTTATTTTATTTTATGTAAGATATATTATTTGAGTGTGTATAGTAGATAACGTCGGTTCCTATTATTGTAATAATCCTTTAAGTACATTTGCTAGGTTAAAACTTCCACTGTTGCATATATATATTTTTCTAGATTTTCTTTTTTTTATTCTTTTGTTATTAGTTTTATGTATAAAATCACCATCATTAACAATTATGCATGGTAAATTAGGATTTTCTATTTTTTTTGTAGATTTTTTATTTTTTTTCTTTGGAACATGAAGTTTACTATGTATAGTACAAAGGTAATCAGGTTTAGGTTTATCTCTATTAAGATTAGTATTAATTTTTCTATGACACATATGGCCATTTTTCTTACCTCTTTTATGTATGTAAGTGCACACATTATCGCTTGTATTAACATACCAAAAATAATTATCTTTAACTTTATTAATTTCTTCATTAATTTTTTTTTTCATAATCATTTTCTTACTTTCAATATCTTTAACTAACATTTCATCTTCAAAATAATTATGCATAACTTGCTCCATTAAATCTTTAATAGAACAAATCATACTATTCTTATTAATAAAAAGCTCAGTATTTAATATAACTATTTGAATTTTTTATGCCAAGTAATATTGGAGGTATTTATTTTTATATTAAAAAAAAATTCAGTTTTTTTTTTAAATAAAATTTAACAGTATGCACGATTTCAAACTCCGAGAATAAAAAAAATTGTCAGTTAAGAAAAAATTTAAAGAAAATTTATTAACATCGTGTTAATGTTTATTCCTCTGTGTTTTGAACCCATTGGCGATGCTTGACAGACAGAGAAGACGAACTAGCAGGTATAGAACGTGGAGTAGATTAATTGCGTGATGTCGCAGGGGCAGCTGAGTCACGTGGGGTAGATCCATTACCGGTAGCTGAACCACTTGGGACAGATCCAGATAGACCGGCAGCTGATAGTTGGGGTTCATTTTCAGGTATAGCAGTTTGATTATGGGATCGACGTGTTGCTTGATTGGTGACGCGGTGTACAAGACCTTCATAAATTTTTGGCCAGTCTGGTTTACTACGTTTCTTTAAAAATATACACTATTCAGTCAGAAGTCTTTCAAACAGTAGGGAACATATCCATGTACCACACTAATAAAACATACAACAATCAGATCCAGTTCTTTGGCTATGAAGGCAAACCTGGTCGTCCAGTCTGATTGAAAATCGTCACCAAGGATTGTTTGAGACAAAATGAGTGTTGTGTTTTCATTTACAAAGTTCTGGAGAGTCAAACTTTTGCCAGTTTCGGCTGCATTCAAAAGGTATTGTTTGATGACTATAAATAATTATATATTTAGTATCCAAGCAATCATTTCCATAGTCACTCTTTTTCTATTACCTGAATTCTATTCAAGGATTTCTGCTTGGACCGGCTCTGATTCTGCTTCCATGGCGATGGTGTTTGAGAAGGCAAAAAGCGGTTTGATTGAGCTTTGTACAGGAAGTCAAGGCTGCAGTTTCGAACTCAGTCAATTTTACTGATAACGGCTGCAGCACATAGCAGCCGCAGCAGTCCGTGATTTAAAAAAGAAACAATCTCGCCTTCAGTTGACAGCTTTGGGATATTTTTATCATGAACTTGGTGGTACAACAACATTAGCTGGAGTTTCAAGTGCTCTTATTCCGAATTATGGGGCACCCACTAGATATTACAAAGACAAAGTACGCAATGGAACAGTAAGTGACGCGACGCCGAAAAAAGCAAAAGGCACCGAAAGCCTAACTTAGTCTAGAAACCACAAGTCATAGACACTAGCGACAGGGGCCGGAGTATTACTAGGATCTTCATTGAGCTTTAAAGTTACAATTTCCGAATTTCGTCAGAGCAGTCCCAACTTGCTTTCGTCATTATCATGGATATAAAAATTGGGCATTCGTCATCACCGAAGCGCAGTACCTCTTGTCTTTTTTGAATTACAAAACCAAAACTAATGATGATGGAGTAGATGAACATATGCGGCTGACTCAACAATGTATTTTTCTTTTCTCAGCTCCATTTAACAAGCATATTTCTCTCTTTTCAATTTTTTTGTTTAGGATTTTAATTGTTCTCACTTTGTAGTAGATCCCTTGTCGATCACGACTAAGTGACAACAACACTGGCACTTACGTCTTGCAGGGTGCATTTATTCTTTGGCAAAAGATTTTTCCTTTTCTCCCTCGATTTCAGTTATATTTCTTTAAGCAGCTCGTAGATGCATACTTGGTCGAGAGACCCTTTGCCTTGTCCCTCTCCATGCTTGCGAATTTTGTCTTTTAGTAGGTTGTGGATGCATACTTGGTCGAGAGACCCTTTGCCTTGTCCCTCTCCATGCTTGCGAATTTTTTTATGTTTTTTTTATTTATACACTAACAATACATATTTGTAAACATTATCTTGCTTAGAATTTTGTGTTTGGATGCAGTTCCTTCAACCAGCGGGTGCAACCTAATGTACAAACGGGGTGGACAAGGCTACAACGTCAGCAATTGTTTGTTATGACCAAGAACTAGTTACTGGCAAGGCAGGATTAGTACAAGTGACTGTTGAAGACAAGGCGAAAGTATTAGCTATGAAGTATATCCGGCATCAGTGCGCTCAACGAAATATTCTGGAGGAAAGTCTATAAAATTAAGTACCATACTAACCAGTGTTCTTGTGCTGTTTTAGTTTTCTAATCAACTATCTTCATCTTGAAACACTGTGTGCGGTTATCGACGATGCAATGGTGGGTTCCCGTATGGATGCTTAGAAATATGATTGACTTTAGGCGCACGACTCTGATTAGTATGAAGGATCCGGACGTGGTGACGATTGACCAAGCGGACGTTAAGAAGAGTCCCAAAAAACGAATAACAATCCAAGATCTGAAAGTAAGTCTAAGATCCCTTTTTGGCTCTATTTGGAAGTCCTTGCATGAATGAGAGACACTATACGTTGCTCTTTACATTTTTATCATTGGTGTGACATAATCATAGTATAAAATTTTGTACTAACGTATTATGTTGTAAAATTGATTTTAGCTTACTTTTAAGGAATCGCTTTATCTATTGCTCAGCCCACACGACACCGACTCTTTTATGCAAGCTAGTACAGGTTTATTGGATTGTCTTACCAAAATTCATGAACGGGATGCTATGGACTATACTATGTGGGCTATTCAGTTGTATGTGTACACAAGGATCAAATTGGAAACACTATACTTTGTTCAAAAAGTTATACCTTTCATTTCATTTAAATGTTTGTCATGCTGTTTAACAGTATTTTCTCTCTGATAAAATCGATTTTATGAAGACCATTGTCATTGGGTCTTGTGGAACATCACTATTCATGGTTAGACCTGATACATTATTATTACTGCCCACTTCTTGGTTGTTCCTGTATATACCTAATGCATACCACGAATTGGAATAATTTCAAGTACTCGGATAAACCCCTAAAAACCTAACCTCTATATTATAGTGCTTGCTCACGTTCCCTCAATCCCAACACATTATATATAGTTCATATTCTTGTATCATTAATTAATATAAATTTTAACAAGAAAACAGGACCGAAGAAAAGTATTTCGAATTAAAGAAGTGCACATGTATTCAAGTTTTTTCATTAGACCAGAGATGAAGACATGGAAGTATATATGCTCTCATCCGCCCAAGTCCCATTTGGCCAGTCGCTTTGGATATAGATTACCGTTCTCTTTTATTTTTCTCAGTCATTCGCTCAATAAAACATCGAATAAGAAAATCACAGCATACATACAGTACTTCTATGTCGGAATCGACGGTCTCCTCGAATTGAGGGGAGATTCATCGACCGTCAATTTCATCCAAATGATAACATTGCTATAAATTTTGATGACTAGATCAATCCTTGTACCTAAAAAGAAGCTTTATTGCTTCGAGGATGTGGATCGACCATTGAACTTGAAACTACCCGGTGTTAATTTATATTATTATTAAGTAATATTTACGTTGGCAAAGTGACTGAAGTATCAATGCGATGTTATATGATGATATTCTGATCACTAACCGTTCCTGGTAAATAGTTATTCGATCATCATTTAACCTGGCGCCAAAATATTATACACAATAAGATAGATTCTCACTAATTAATTTATAATAACTTGTTGCTGCTCCAGTATTGATCTGTATTTATCAAAATGAATCATAATGTAAATCTTTTCGACATTAGGAGCAACAGAAAAATCTAATATTTATTTTTTACCAGCATCTTTAAAGACACGTAGACTGCTTTTGTTTGAAAGATGAAAGAACTTCAACCAAAAAAGTCTTTTTAAGCAATCAACCATAGGGGTCGCAATTGGACGTGTCAACACTCGGGCTGACGGGTTAAGACCGATTTCGATGTGGTAATGAAGGAAGTGTCATCCAACCTAAGTACTGGAAGTGCAAGACTCCATATATACACTGCTCTCAAAGGTGATGGCACGCAAATGTCTAGCAGTGCTAGTAACATCTGCTTTGTGTGCGTTTATTCTTAAAGGTAAAGGGTTTTGTTCCATCAGAATGAAATCGCTTGGGTTCATATGCATTAAAAAAAGTGTACATAATGGTTAAAGTAGTGAGGTTTAAAATCGACTTCCCCACACGCCCTTAATTCTTTTCCTTTTCTTCTCACTTCTTCGTTCTTATTTCTTTTTTCTGCAATCGTTTTTCTTTTCTCAATTCCTTTTTCGTCTTCTGTCAAATCTCGTCTCTTACTGCCACCCTCATGTTGTCCGTTCTTAGTGTACTATTGCTACTTCTATACTCCTTATATTGCTTATAGCTTATTTATACACTTGAGTATACAATATAATCCCACAATAAAAAGAACATACGGGCATTTTATGTCAAAGTTTTATAGCAGATATATTTACAACAACATCTTTGATATAATGATGTTTGTCAAGAAGAAGATTGACTACTTAGATACCAGTACCTCATACATTTAATATGTATACACGGGTCACAACAGGTCAACGAATTGGGTCAAGGGTTGGACGGGTCGACACACGGGTCAGAAAAGCATCAACCTGACCCGTTGACCCGTCCTTGACCTGTGGGTAGGTTTTGAACTGCGGGTCAGATTACGACCCCTAGTATGAATCCTTTGATTATACTTCAATGAATGCTGTTCAAGTAATGTTATATGAACCACAGTAAAGATTTTGATGTAATAATTGTTAGCATGTATATTTTTATCCAACAAATAATGTGTAAATATCGCTGTTTCTTTAACTTTCATGTTATCCACTTCGAATCAAATGTAGAAATGTCAATTAACCTGGTTATGTTTTCTTTTGGAGCCAAGTTTTGGTGATGGGATACATGGTAAAATTGGTGGGGATCCGGGCCTTCGCTGGATGAAAAAACAATTTCATCACCAGCGTTTATGGTTTCTAGCGTACTTTTCATGATAGCATTGGTTTGCCATACCAGAGCAAGGAGCGGAATGAATTTCTTTGAAAATTCTTCAACAGATCCGGGAAACTCGTAAGGACCGAATTGCTTTTTATCCTTGTCACTGAACCAGCAGGACAGTCTTCGATATACAGCGTGATGTTGAAGCCTATTCAAAAGCAATATAATTCAATAAATTAAGAAAACGCAGTATGAGTAGTAAATGATATATTTACCAGAAATAATGAGACTTGCAACCTTGATAGCATTCCATCCACCGTCGCGCACTTGATTTACATCGAGACGTGCGATCGCTAACACGAAGTAAAAGGGAATGGAAGCACCATACAATACGCAGGTACGATCAATGCATTGTTGTAGCGTTATTGTATCAACCGTAACACGAGTGCTGCACCCAAAGCGGCCGACCAAAGCATCAAGGTATGTGAATCAAGAAACACTTTTTCGAAACATGGGGAAGGTATAATCAAAGTTCTCGTCCAACCGACCAGCCACTTCAATGCCAGTGATCACCAGAAACCATCCCACGCCACCGATGGTCCCGACCAGGATGTGCCACGGAAAGAATCCGATGAGGATCCCAAGTTGAATGCACCTAGCAAAAAGAACGCGACGCCCGTCATTATGCTACTAATAGCAAAAGCAACCATGGTGGATGCAATAATTTCCTGCTTATGCTCTTCTCCAACATAAAGGACGATTCGTTCGGCCATGATGTGCAGGAAGGGAACCACTATAGCAAATAGTCGCAAAATAAAATAAAAAAATGTGAGTTTATGATACTTTTCTGCTTACGCACTTTTATTAAAAGGCTATACGCTGATAGATTATCAACCCAAAGTGTTTAGATTCGTCCTCCAGTTTATTACCTTCAATCATCATACTACGTAATTACACGTTGTAGCGAGAATATGATTTCACGATGCAGGCAGGAAAAAAAGCATATAAATCAAACATGTAAGCATATCATCATATGCCTCTCTCTCTCTCTCTCTCTCTCTCGCGCGTACACACAAGAAAATTGTCTTGTTTGAGATCGTTGGCATACTACCTTCCGTTGCCTCCGGGAAAGATACTTCCGCCGCATGAATACACAACCTGTGCAATTATGCAACTAAACATGTGTGTGAGTTCGGTTCCCTAATTAGTCTAGTCCACGTGACAGATCCGATCAAATACCTGACAAAAAACATCGAGATGCCATCCGGACCGAAGGATGCGAAGATCGGATTGTTGAGCGGAAACGTAATCATGCCTAAATAGCGTTAGAACCGCATTCTACGATTAGAAAGCATGATTTTCTTACGACTACTACTGCTGGTACGATATCCGTTCAAGGCGTGTAGAAATCTTGGATCTTTTCACATATTTTTACCGTATGAAATTGCGTCCAAAAGATTAAGTAATAATCCCAGAATGACAGCTGGTATACATTCTAGCGGTCTCTTGACCAAGTACATCACGAGCGCCATGCCACTCTGCTTGTCGTCATTTGTACTACGTAATGAGGAGAAAGCAGCACGTAACAGTCGATGTAGCCACAATGAAGGTGAACGTTGCTGCTGTGTTCGATGGTGGTGCTGTTGCTGATAATGCGTGGTATGGTGTGATGGGTATTGTGTACTATATCCGTTTGAATCAACGGCGCTTATAGAATGATATTGTGTGGACGTTGTACGACCAGTATCGACATGCTCAAGTAATGGTCTCGACTCTTCGTCTTGTTGTTGTTGTTGTAGCTGCTGCTGCTGTTGTTGCTGCTGGTAGTGCTTTGTAGGTAGTGGCGAGCCATTGTTACGACTACCATTTTGGTGTTTCAACAGAGCTGACAGATTGCTGACTTTGGAGGTTGCCGCAGGTACTACTGGTTCTGCTTCAGAGGGAGCAGCAGAGCCGTCGCCTCGTCTTACTCGATTTTGGGTATCCTCTGTCATGTAAAGATCGCCTAAAGCAACTGACTGGGCACGAATTGAATCGATTGAAGCAGAGTATCGAGTGTCCGTATCTATGTATAAAGAAAATGCGCATAATCAGAGTTAGACGTGTGTATAACAGTCTCTCAGTATAGCCAAGAGAAGAATAATTTGACGGGTCATACGAGGATCATAGTTGACATGAGACGAAAAGTAAGAACGAGAAGGAAGGTCATGCGTGGCGGTGGTGGTGATGGAATGGCGAGACATTGTTGGCGAGACGATATCTCTTGGTGAAGAAGAGACACATTGTTGTTCTTCGGGAACGGGCGGCAAAGATTCCGCGTCGATGGAATGCCGTCTGTCCATCTAAGCAAGCAATGTTTCTCTGAAAAAAGAATTTGTTGTAGCGAAAGACCCGTCTATTCCTCAAAGTGTAAGGTCGTTTGCTTTTTATGAAACAAATTAGTGATAAGATAATAAAAGCGTCTCGAAACATAACTCTTCTCCCAAACTCCTTTTGTAAAAAGGCCGGAGCCGGAAATTTGACATTGACGGATATGGTCCTTCCTCGTTTGTGGAAAATCATGACGTATCGCATATAGATTTTTGGTGTCCGTTGCTCATCCGAATTGAATTATGAGAATCACACTACCTAAAAGGAAATAATATCAAAATATTGATTGATTGTAAAAAGAAAAACTTCTTTGCAAGAAAAAGTTCGAACAGGGTACGTGTTTTCATGCAAAAAAGTGATGACGATCGTTTTGGTTTCGAGATATGGATAAATGAAGTTCGAAGGCGAGTTATTACACTTCAAGGGCTTCATTGTTTGTTAGAAATATGTCTCTCTCCTGCTGCAGCAACATTTATCATACGCATCTCATGTTTAACAACAAACTCAGCGTTGTTGTTCAGGAAACCATGTAACCGAAAGGATAAACGTATAGAACATATAGCGTTAGCGAGACGGGAAGGAAAGGTATGATTCAGCATTAACTGTGTGTGTATGATCCGCTTCAAAATTTTTACGGTAAGCATTCCGATACAGTGATGAACGAAGCGAATCACATCATTGCTTAAAAATCATAACATTGTGATTGATGATTTGCGACTAACGCACTAGTCTCCTAATAGCAGCAGTAACTGAGACTTATTACATAACAGAAAGGGAAAGAATGATGTATACTTTGCTTAATGAAACTACTGAAGTTTGAAGGGCGCGAATGAATTCCTTCAACTCAACAAGCCATCTACGAAAGGATCCACCATCTTTCTCGCTTTCTCCTGTTTCTTCTTCTTCTTCTTCCAAATAAACTTGCACCTGATGAATATGTGATTCCACTACTGCATTGGTCATTCTTTGCTGTCTGGATTCTTGTTGTTTTGCTTCTTGATTGAACCATCATCGCTATCATACCATCGAAAAATTCTATTATTTTTATCATATATGAGTTCGACACATCAGTAACCATCATCAGGACAAATACAGTACAGTACGACAGGTCTTTAGAAACCACACTGGTAATATCATATGTGTTACAGGCGTATGTATTAGGCTACAAACAATTTTCGCAAAGCATGCGTGCGTGTTGTTAATGTTTGTTGTACTATATATAAAGAGCAAGGGAGCACAGCAAAGGACTGAAAAGTTGGATGGATGGGAGGATACTATCGTGCGTTTCTGGATGTTTATCAAAGAAGGTGGGGTGTAGGAATTGTTACGTGGGTAGTAGTAATGATACAGAGAGTTGGAGAGAATAAAGTGTATGCAAGTTTAAATGATTATATGGTCCAATTCAGTTGAAACGCGTATCGTGTCATTGTTTCCATTCGATCACTTGAGAAGTGAAGAGAGAGCATGATAAACTTAGTTGCAAATTGCGGATCTGCTGATCTCATACGTTCAAAGGCTTCCTGTGTCAGTTTCCAAATAACTGAATCTTGCTCTGCAATAAGTGACCGCGTACGATGAGGACCACATGTGAAGAGTCCAAGCTCTCCCACTACAGTGCCTGGTAAAATCGATTCAACAACGACATAGTCGTTTTTGGCGACAGGCATCAAACTTCGTAACGATCCCTGCTCAAGTACAATGAGGCAGTCTGCAGGGTCGCCATCTTTCCATAGACATTGGCCACGCTGACAAGTCTCTTTCTTTAGATAGCCACCGAGCTTATGATAGAACTCCACAGGTATGTCGTCATGAGTCAGCTCGCTAAGTGCCTGGACCATTAATAGCGTTGGCTGTGACAGATTGGAGTACATTTGGGGTGTGCCCGTGTCTGTTACAATATTATTTCAATTGCTTCTGTGAGTGATCCTATTCTACAATGAAAACGAAAGACACATCAGTGAGAAAAGAAAATACACACCTGGAATTAGTTGTTGGATAGCTTTGGTCACCATTTTGTGGCGTGGAGAAGCATCAGAAATCATGTCAATATGTGTCTCCTCGCTATCAGCAGTGTTTGAGTCCTTGATTGGTACTGCAAAAAACAGCAAGCATAATAAATCTGTAAGCTTATTAAGATAAAACAAGAGAGAGATAATTTATATTCTTTACCTGGGATCCGATGATGTGGCACGCGCGCAAAATACGCACGCAGTAATGTATTCTCGCACCATTCCAATGCATCGTTGAGATACTCAAAACACTTCAGGTCACCATCGTCGAGCTCGTCCGCCCACATACCGGCCTTCATCAGTGCCTTGGCCTGATCTGAATCGCGTGCAATGTTACAGAGGATCATGTAGACTTCTCTGTTCTTGAGCAGGCGCCGTATACGAACGAACGCTTCAGCAGCACTGAAACCAATACCTTGAACCAACTGCAAATCGAGGATCAAGAAACGGACAGGACTCATTTCTCATGCGCGCTCATCCAGCATATCTCGAATAGCACGTTCAACTTGATTGATGGTACCAAAAAACATGTACCCTTGCAACTTGATGACTTGAATCTGTCCGCCAACATGTTTTAAGAATTTTTGCTGACGATAAAGTCTTCTGACCGTGGATCGTAGTTCTTGGCCCGTGTGCATGGATCGGATTGCATCGCAAAGTCGAGCATTTTGCACCACGAAAAAGATACACGCCATGACGATACCGACGAGGATACCTTCGACGAACCCCCATATGGCCATGAAAAAGATGATCATGCAGATTGTTATGTATTCGAGATAGTGCACGCTGCCCCATGTATCATACAGTGCTTCCTTCAACAGATCCAACACGAGATGAAAAATCAAGCTTCCGACAACAAGTGTGGGAACATAGCCAACGATCCAAGGACCCACCATCCATGGCGCCATGGTTGCTCCAGCAAGCATCAAACCAGCTAATCGGCTGTCACCACCAGATCGGATAAACAAAAGACTGTTTGTGTATACAAGATAATCTATTGGAACAAAGTAAAGATTTGGATATAGTCTAATTATCGGAAAAGTACATGTTTTCCTGGCGAATTGGAAGGATAGTGATGGTTTGTTCGATAATGATCGCAGACATACAGAACAGAAAATTCACTTGCTCTATATAGAAGCGGTGATTGAGAGCCAATCAAGGCGGACTAGCAGGTGGAGCACTTGGAGCAGTTTGATTATGAACAAGACCTTCACAAACTTTTGACCAGTCTGCGTCTCTAAAACAGTATAGAATATTCAGTCAGAAGTCTTTCAAGAAATAGAAACATATTCATATAACACATTAATGAAACTTACATAACTAAATTCAGTTTTTTAGCTACGGCGGCAAACCTAGACGCCCAATCGGATTGGAAATCTTCACCAAAATTGTTTGAGACAACAAATCGGAAGGAGCTGGAGAAACGGTTACCACATCCAAGGAAGGCAGCAGGCACGCAAGTTACCCCCAACATGGGGAAATAGTGACAATAAATAACAAGACAGGGCTTTTATAGTCTTGCAATTGGCATGAGTACATTTAGTTTTGTCAAAAATTAAGAGGTGCTGCGCTTCGATGATGTCGACGAAAGCAAGTTGATACTGCTCTGGAATGAATTCGAATTTGAAGCTGTATAAAAAAAACCAAGTCCTCGCTACTTGGTATTTCGACTTAGGGTGTTCTCAAAAAGGGCGAACGGTCGTTCGCCCCACCCACGAATAGAAATAAATTTAAAATGCCGAACATTCGGCTTCCATATGAAGGTGGGTCGAAGCTTCCAAATTGAGCGATTCGTAGTCTCAACAAATTGTTGAGACGACGCCTTGGTCCGAACTCGAAAAGGAAAATTGCTGTCTCACATTCATGCAACGGCAAAAAGCATACCTGTCTATAACTGCTGTACCAGTAGTACAGATAAATCTCACTGGAATAAACGTTCTTACTACTTATTGGAGATATATATAGATGAGAATACTAAATAACATGGTCCGAATGCCTGCAAAATTGGTCTCAAAATGTCCGTACGGACCACCACAGTTTTGGTAATACCCTACTTCTGAATCAGGACCCCGTCCGGACGGCCGTTCGCCCTTTTTGAGAACACCCTTAGATGTAAAATTCTCTAAAGCTTTCTCATTAAAGTGCTCAACAAGGTTTCCACTTGATTCAAAGCTCTCGAGTTGTCACAAGTGATTTAATGCATATCATTAGAATATTTCAAGGGGTTGGGCCAGGTGAGGTTTGTGTGTACACCCCGCCTCATCTTCTCTCGCACTATTTCACTTAAATAACCTGTCGTTCCAATCAACGATACTTCTTTCGGGTGCAGGCGTGAGCCGCATACAGCGCAGTTGCCCTATACCAAACACTACGAACAATAGGATGTACTCCGCTTGTCTTTTTCTTAACACCTAATACTGCTACAACTACATTATCATTGTATTGAGGTTCTTTATCGACGCAGCCGTAAGAAAAATGCATTTTTACTATATACACTATCGGAGGAAAGATATTTGTCGTAGAAATCCACAATAAACTCCTCTGGCTTAAAGCCAAATTTTTGGTATAATATCATGGCACTGTTGTTGGCCGACACGTGAAGCGTAATATCCTTACTGATGGCAGTCTACAAATTCATCGAAAAATAAAGGTTAGATGTATTCAACACTGCTATACCGAGTACTCCTTTCTCCCTCTCATCCACTCCGGGTATGACAGCCTTACCTGGAATAAGTGATAAAGCATGAATCTGTGAACAGAAAAAATGGAGTTCCATCACCGATTAGTATCACATTACTACATACACACACGAAGAAAGATATTTCAACTTACTGGCCAATTCCTGCACCGTCCCATCCTGGTGATACTGCAAAGTATGTGATGTATGCTTCCGGTGTCATGAATGCACATCCAATCACCGCTTGCTTGTACAAAGCAACAATGCTGAATTCTGGAAACAATAACGATTCAGAAACATCGATCCCTTCCCAAAAACTGCGTCGAAGCATAGCGTTGGCTTGATCCAAATGTTGTGGCTGAAAATAGACATAGTCAATGCTCGCCGTGTAGTCCTTGCTGCGCTGCGAAGAGAGTGGCCGTCGCATTGGTTTTCCCGCACATGCCTCAATTTCATGCAAAATTCGCATCATGGGCGGCCTGCTTTGGAAGTCCCTTCGAATAAAGGGTCGCAACTTGCGTCCGTTCCAAGACGACAGCCATGGTTCCTCCCTTGTCACCGCGCTTTCTTGACGAATCGATCCATAAAGTCGACGAGCAAACGAGCAATTGTATGTGGTATGCGTGATTTTCTCAAATTCTTTGGATAATTGCAACGTTTCCTCGTTTTCTTTTTGTGTATGATCCGCAGCACCCTTCTCTCCGGAAAGCTGTTTGGATATTGGTACAAGTTCTGATCGTGATCGTATTTGTCGTGTAACATGTGCGTCCAAGTCAAATAGCTTAAGACCTAAATTGCGCTTCAGCTATATAGCATATTTAAGATTAATCTTTTTTGACACTTGTTCTCCAAAAAAAGCAAAACTCGAACAATGTTTTTTACACTGACCCTTCGAACTGTAAGTTTTCGTTGGTAGCGTAGTGCGGCTGGTGGTAATCGTTTACTAGCATTGTTAAGTTTTTGGAGTAGTTGCCATTCTTCTTGTTGCGACAAAAACGCGCTTCGAGCAGGTTTGGGTGGTGCATCGGTTGTTGTTGGTGTTGATGTTCCCTGAACCGTTATATCTTGAGACTTATCCTAATATTTAGAAACAGCTTGAGTCGACAATAAACAACAGATGGCGTGTTCTACAATCTTACCACTTTGTCAGAACGTTTTGATTCGGCAACAGCAGAAGCCGTAGCCGTAGCACTAGCGGCGAGTGCAGAGTTAGGAGGGTTGATTGTAACTGCTGTGGTGGTAAAGTGCTGCTCTACGTTGTGGTGTGGTACTGTAGCATATGGGCTTTCAGGTTCATCCATTGAGGGGATATGTGTTGGCATAATTTCTTGCTTTTGTTCTGGCTCGCCCACAGGTGCGGATGTAGAAGCAGGTACCGATACTAATGCAGTTTCGACTTTTCGTGGTGATTTTGTGATCCTCTTTGGAACATCCTAAAATGATTGGGATTCAGTCTTTATCTACAGTGTGTATGCTAATCCTCTTATTGTAGCATACCGTATGATCATTTGCAGGAGCCATCTCCTCGTCCGATGACAGTTCCGACAGTGAGCTCATATTGAACATCTCATCATCCTGTAGACACATGAAATGATCGGTTAGCCTTTTCAGTTTTACAACGTCCTGCGGCAATCTTTCTTCTC
Organism: Zychaea mexicana; assembly: GCF_025766255.1. Lineage (NCBI taxonomy): Eukaryota > Fungi > Mucoromycota > Mucoromycetes > Mucorales > Lichtheimiaceae > Zychaea > Zychaea mexicana. Next base: position 221,672 of record NW_026516735.1, on the reverse strand, counting down.
GTTAGATACCTCTCTAGATGGCACTTCAGCATCATGAACCGGTTTCTGTTCTTTCCGTTGCCCTTTTTTTAATGGCTTTGGTGATGGCTCCACATGTTCTTCTCTACTCTCAACCTTGATCTTTTTCGGTTTATTGGCTTGTTTTTTATTTTCGCCATCTGGCCGTGCCCGCTTTTGAGTTGGTTTTCCCGGAGCTTTTACTTTGGTTGTTCGAGGTTTATCTATAAATTACATTAAAACATATTAGCGACATCTTTATTAATATCCCATAGCAGAATCATAATCTAAATACCTTTATTCGGAGGCACTTGTTCATGTAACGACCACCAAGCTAGCACAATACAAAAGAAGGATGTATTAGCAGAAACATCACCAAAAGAAACAAAATAAATAGCGACCAGCCAACACATACCACTTTGATGAAAAATCTCGTATCCAGATTTAAAAACTGTGCCATGCGTTGATAATACACTAGCGATCGTATTGTTCCAAGTTACGGATCCTACAATAGCATATACCAAAGTCGATAAATCTTCTGATCCTGACATCCTCTACGATCATCTTCACTTTAAATCTTACTTTTCTTTCCCGGGACAAGATAATCCCAATAATCATCGATGAACGCACATATATCATCCTTCCACCGAAAATATTTCAGGCCTTTTTGGTCATCGGGTTTGTTCTGGTCGCGTAGATCCTGTCGTACCATCAAATTGTATATCACCAAATGCACGACAGCCACCCAGCTCATATTATGACGATGATGTTCTTCCGCGTCTTGTGTGCATACGCTGCAGCGAAACGTGAGAAAGTTATCGCCATATAATAGTGGCCTCGGCAAGCAAGTTATACAAGCTAAAAGCAGACCAGAAAGTTAAAAAAACACGATTCAACAACACATGTAACATGAGAAGGAAAAAGTGTATTACCTGAATGAAAAAGCTGTCGACAAGAATCACAATGAGCCATTGGCTTATCCCTATACATTCAAATGTCACGATTAGCTTTACTCTCTCATGAATCAAACTTTTTCTATAGATCGATCGATTTCACAGCAAGAACATACTCTGTGTATGGACCACCACAGTAGCAATATACGTTTTCTTCGTTGCGTGAATGGTCATTGTCGATCCATGTTAAATCGTCAAGCTGCAAAGTTGTATTAGTTAACTTGTTTTACACTCGTGGGAGGGCAATGGGTGGAAAGTGTAATGGGGAGAACTCACCTTGTACGGAAACTTCATATGCTTCCCAATTTGGTTGGAAGAAAAAAACGCAGAAGATCAACACAGATGGGCGAGCGGCAGCCCCTCCCGAATTAATTGATTACCAGAGTCGCACAAAGAGCTCGATTCATGCAAGAACAACAATGGTTTCTGTGGATATTTCGGTAGCCTTTATGACAGCACGTACAACATTCTCCCATGTAGTCAAAAGAGCTCTCTTGGTCATCTAGATCGCCAACAAGCAACATGGCCTCTTCTGGATATCAACTGATTAGGCACAAAGGATAAAACGAAACAAAATGTTCTTCCGCCGCTTTCTTTGCTGATAATACTACATTAGATTCAATGAACCAGGCAAGCCATGAATACATGAACCAATTGCGTGTTCTTGGATAAACATGCTCCGGCCATACTTCATGACACTGTTCTCAAACGATAAAACAACAGTTACATGATAATATAAAGCATAGGCGAGACTGTCGACCGCTAAAGACACACGACATCCTTAAAAGTCACTAAAGGCTCTCAAAACCAATCCGTATCGAGCAAGTACATCACCTCACTCAACTAACAACATGTTAATTAGCGACCAGGATCCTCCTGATCGACTATATTTTATCAAGAGACAAGCTTGGGATGCATAAAACGGTAACGAAAATACCTCCAATGTACCTTCCAAAGCGGGTCACTTCTGACAATGAAGATAGTGCAAGCAACGAGTTGAATGACATACTGTATAAATGTCAAATTAACCGAGTTTTCGATCTCTTTGACTAAGAACACTGAATGGAAAACAGCAATTTGTCAACATCTAAGCAGGACTAGTTGAGGTCTGTCGGCGCGAAGTTTTCGATCTACAGTCTGTAAGGACATCATCGCTTTCTAAAGTCGTCTAAGAAAAGTGCCTGCGCTGCAACAAACAACCTTTTCTGAATGGAATTTGGTTGCCATGATGTTGTCTCCGTTCTCTAATACAGTCAAAAAGCGCCTATGATTAGCACTTTGTACTTTTTTTAACGGAAAGCATTTTTGAATGTTTGGCTTCAGAGCAAAGTCAAGTCAATCGCAAAGGAATATGTGCGCACTAAGAGCCGATGACCTCCATATCTATCATATTAAACATAAGAAGCGCTTTTCCCCATCACGCACTTCGTACAGTCTGCAGTATAATTTCCATTTCTTTCAAAGCTAAAGCAAAGGGGGGCTAGCGCAGATTTCTGTGCCGTCATGAAGAAAGTAGTATATAACTTTGGATGTAAACCAACATTGCGATTTCTACTATACGATACAATAAGGTTAGATCTTGGCACATATCTGCAGGCAGTTAACGCGCAAAGTGATCGAGCGCTGTCAATTTAGTAGAGGTTGCCTAAAGTTCGACGCGCTGTTAACATTTCTACTCGATTATTGTCCGAACGATTTGCCCTCCCGAAAAAGAACGCTGAACAGTTGTTTGCCAGTCGAGCCTCGGATTTCTATTTTCGCTTCTTTCAGTGACGTATACGATATTGTCTCTTCTTCGGCTTCTTTAAATTCTCGTGCTGCCTTTCGGAAGAAGACTTTTTTTGACCATCGAATCCTCATGAATAGCTACTTGAATACAGGTATTTATGTTGAATTACATAGCTTCTAAAAATCCGAAAGAAAAAGAGACAAACATAAAAAGGCGTTTTAAAGCGCATCGTCTTATTTATGCAGTTAGGCAAGCTAACAAACTAAGGTGCCGTACCGAAAAAAAAGTTAATGAAAGGGCGTATAGAATGATGCCTTTACCAGAGTAACAAGCATCCTTCAAATTCAACAACAGCTCACCTAATTGATTAATCCTTCTTTGATAATACTTGTTCGTGCAGAGGCGCGACATTCACACATCTGGGGAAAGTATCACTTTGTCGACATAATGGCCGTTACAACCGGAAAATGGGCATCTCTCCTTTGTAAAAGAGCCACGTGACCCAGCTGCTTTTGTTCTTCTTCAACGTTAATATCTCAACATTGGATAGCAAGCCAGTAGCTACACAGCTGGATACGAGCACTTGCCAAATTACGCGTTCCAAAAAGTACACAATAGACAACCGGGTAATGGACTGTGTTCTACGTGGATATACCTCGACAGACGTGTCCAAATATTTACATAACTCGTGACACCACGCAAATATTCGCTTGCGTACGAGATCCCAGTTCTCTTTTTTGCTTGTACGTATTATACTCACAGCAAGATAGAAAAGAAGCATGACAGAAAAACGAGACCGGTGAGTACCCATTACGACAGATTCCACCAAAGAGAAGTGAACAAGGCGGTTTCAATGAATATTCTTTCTCAAGATATATATGATTTGCGTGTTATATTTTTATGTAGTGATTCACCCACTTGTCGATAATAAGAAAGGGAACTGCCGATGCATAGTATGAATGGCTGTATACAATAATGTACGTGCATATTAAAACACAGGGGGAAGGTAATTCTACCACGCACCTGCTGGATAGATCCTTACTCTCCTTGCAGTGGGGCTGGTGACTACTTGACTCATTGTTACAAGCCGAATATATGGATGAAGGAGCTTCGCACTTGACGCACTCCAGTCCATACATTTTCATGTATACGCCGTTGTTGTTGTTGTTGTTGTTGTTGTACTATCAAATCAACGGGGTGTCATCTTATAGGAGCAAGCGTAGCAATGGTTAGTTAGTGAAGTAACCAGCCACCGAGTAGGGTCTACAGTAAGGTTATCAATAGCAAGCACACTGATGATGATGCCATGGCGAAAAAGAGCGTGTTCCGTGTACTACCTGGACGAGGAGAGATAATCGTGTAGTGAAATTGATTTTGCCCTGAAACTAGAATCTAAGCCTCATACGCTGCTGAGTCTATTCTCGTTTCCCTTCGCCCTCACACAGGTTGCTTTGGGCAGCTGAGAAACACATAGTACGCATGGTAAGTGAAGAAAGAAGGAGATAGATACCCATGGCGTGAATGAGAACAGCTTCTTTTATATGTAGACATAGGAAATGCGCAGCAGCAACAAGAAGGAAAGGACGCATCTGCAAAGGCAATCTGCAACGTGTGGCGAAGTGGAGGAACAGCCAATCAAGGCGTCGGAAATGGACCTGTTGGGGTGCACAGTATATAGCGGTTTACAGTACCCAAACCCAAATTCTCGTACTATTTTTCAGACAGCGTATCTGGCTGCTTCCCCTTCCCTCTCTCTCTCTTACTTTTTTTTTTCTTCCCTTTTTTCATACAAAAAAGCCTTTCTCTCTCATTCTTTGCCCATACCATTAATCCAACGGCAAAGGAAGGTGCAAAGGAAATACAGCAAGAAAGACTTTCCAAACACACGTAAAACTTATCTTCCACACGAGTGATAAGCAGGGTCTTTTCTTATATCGCTTGTGTCTTCAAGAAAACCCACAACCCAAGTGTCCCTACCCCACAAAGCAACCATTCCTCCTCAAAGAACCCTCATTTCTTCTTCAACCCATCTTTCTCAAAATGACTACTCACTTTGCTTACCAAGAAAATCCCTCCACCAACTACTGGACCACCCACCAAAGCTCGCTGGCCGCCCGCAAGGGACCGAACGGCTGTCTGGTTGCTGCGACGAAGCCGTGTTTTATCCTTGCCTGCCGGGAGCTCCCACCATGAGCAGCGACGACGAAGAGCCCCCACCTCCAAGTCTTTTGCAACAGCAGCAACAACAACAACTACTACAATCTAACACTACTCTAACTCACGGACACTCTTACCTGGACGCCCCTCTTCCATCTATACAACGCATGCCACTGCCTCCTGTAGTCGGATCCGCTGGCAAGGACCCATCACCTCGTCGGCACATTCAACCACAGCAGCGCTTCCGACCTTACCCCAACCACCACCATCCTCATCCCCGCAACAACAACAACAACAACTCCACCCTTCATCTCAACCACGAGCAAGAACCACTACTCGCCAACAAGCATACAGACAAACCAGCAAGCAACAACAAAGTAAAAGAACCTGATAAACAGCAGCTCGACTTGTTTGGTAGCATCCCCGAATCCCAGACGTGGTCGACTTGTTCCATGTCGTCGTCACTGCTAGAATCAAGCAACAACAACAACAACAACAACTTTCACGAGACTGTTTGCGATGACGAAACAATCTTTACAGAATTTGCTCAGTTAACTGCTGACCCTTCTTCCCCATCCTTCTGTTTCGAGCACGAATTCTCCTCTTCTTCCAGCAACGCTGATGATGACTTTGTACTGTTCCCATAGTTTCCTCTCTGTTTTCTTTTGTGCCAACACATACATTAGCTATTTTTCTGTCTCTTTTTTTTTTTCCTTTTCTGTTCTGCTCTGTTCTGTTCTGTTCCCCCCCATCTTTTGACGAATTTACAAGAAATATACTTTTTCTAATTCTTTACAAGTGCTTTGATATTGTCTACTTTATCCAACAATGCCTGTCCTTGCCGCACACCTTCTTTCCGTTGGTTGCGTGCCTTTTCATACTCGGGTCCACAGAGAATACCGTCAAAGTCAAACAGAATGTTCATCAACTGCTCGTTCAAGTACGTTCCATAATCCACCAGCTTTTTTTGTTCTTTTGCTTCCTTTTGCTCTGGTGCTCTCGACATGAACTCTTTGACTCGCTTCTCGTACGAGTCAATCTCAGGCATAATCCGTCCGTTTAGTTTCTCGGTTATTGCGCCAATCATTGCGAGCAGTTGACCTTCAGCACCTCCAGGAACACCTTCCGTTGCCTTTTTCAAACATACATTTTTTTGGGGTCATTATCTATACTTTGTCTTTCAACGCATTTATATCGAATTTGTTTTGTTACCTTGGCAGGCGCAGCCATAAGAATCACTTTGGAACCGTCTCTTACTCCGTAACTGATCAGTCGTTCTTGATCGTTTTTCATGACAGCTTGAAATATAGTGATCCCAACAATACATTAGTCGACACGCCTTTTCTGTTCATTATGGGTTCGTGTTCTGTCTACCTCCATAGGCCAATAGTTTCATTCTTGCTGGATCGACATGCGTGGTTTCGTGGCATTTTTGTTTCAAGTCGTGCACAGTCGCATGCTCGAATTGTTCCGGATTAAAATGTAGTTGGAATCGTTTTCCAGTCCATTTTACTTCAATGTGGGGCATAGTATGATAAATCTGGTTATGTGGTGAAGAAAAGAAAAAAAGGAGCGAACAAAGACGTCTAATCAGCAAACGTTTGTATAGGCACACAATCAATAAAGAGAATAACCGGGGTTACTGGTAGCCGTAGCAGTAAATAGCAATAGTACCTTATTGACAAGTGTATATAGTATTTACTGTATGTGTTGGTAAAAGAAACAGCCTGCTGCGGCCTATGATTAATGCGCTGTAAGAAAATAATTCGAGCTTTATCAGGCTCAGCAGCTTACTTTTTTTCTTTTTTGCACTACCCACAATGTCGAAAATCTTTAGAAAACGACGACGATCAAGCGATCCACGCCAATGGCATAACGAGAGTCTACCATTAAGCATCTTTAATGACTCCAAAACTCTGGTGTACACCGCAAAACTTACCAAACTGACTCATTATGACGGCGATCCAAGTAGCAGTAGTACTACCACAACAACCATGCCATTGTATTATCAGCTGTTTGATCAACATTCATCGTCGCAGCACCAACAGCAACAACAACAACAACGACGTCCAGACGTCAAACATGATCGAAAACGTTTTAAAGTTGAAGTTGTTTTGAATCCAAAGAATACAGATCCTAGTAAGAAGATACGCGTACCTTATGGGATGTCAAAATACCTCAAAGAACACCAGGTTCGTTCATGAACTTTCTGAGAGAATCTACCACTGGATATATTGACACTTATCTATTATCTGGGATAATTCATACGCATGAAAATTCACCAGATTGAGGGTGTACGGTTCATGTGGAAGCACATTGTTGAACGAAAACAAGGCTGTGTGCTTGCGCATTCAATGGGTTTAGGCAAATCTATACAAACTGTCACCTTTGTTACCACCCTGTTAGATGTCATGGCAAAGCATGAACATAGCTCATCCTTTCAGCTTGATGAATTCAAGGCAAATATACCATCTTTTTTTTTTTTACTTGTGGTTTTATCATGATAAAAGTAACACACTCATTGGAAGTTACAATTTCCTTTTTTTTTCTTTGTATACTACCGAAACAGTCAAAACGAATATTACTTCTTGCTCCACTAATTACGTTGAGCCATTGGGTGAATGAATTCGACAAGTGGCGACCTCCCGGATGTGTTGAGACTAGCGGAAACATCTACAACTATGCTGGTACGAATTAAAAGAGGGCTTTTCCAACCTCGTTTAATGTGTGCAACTAAAAAGATAACTGCTGATACATAATCAGATACTCCCATGGCATCTGCATCACGACGACTGAAATACCTTCAACACTGGTACAAGGATGGCGGTATCTTGTTGATGAGCTATGAACAATTTCGTATTTCTGTGCTCCGGGAGAGCCACGATAGAGACTTGATACGAACCATGCTCGTCGATCCAGGTCCAGCAATACTGATCGCCGACGAAGCACATCGAATCAAAAACAGCACATCACAACTCACCATAGCTTTACAGCTCGTCAAGACGCGTGCACGGTTATGCCTGACTGGATCACCACTGCAAAACAATTTGCTCGAATTTTATCATGTCGTCGAATTCGCGTGTCCCAATTATTTACCAGCTCAACAAGAGTTCAACCACTTGTATCTGAAACCAATTCAAAATGTATATGCGGATTCACCAGCGTCCAATATTTATATGGCAAAAAAACAGTTATTCAAGCTACAGCTGCTAACTGCTGATATCATTCTTCGGTAAAAATCTTACTATTTCTACCTATATAAACACATATCACATGCAAAAAAGCTGAACGTTATACGTCTACATTTTATCTAGTCGGGACACTACAATTTTGGCAAAGGAACTCCCTAAAAAGATTGAATATTATGTTGGATGCAAGTTAAAAGAATTGCAATACAAAGGATACGAGTCGTTGTTGCATCTGTTTAAACATACGGATATCCAAGAAAATCCAATGATCAACTTGTGTGTATTACGAGCCATCTGTAATCATCCCTCGGTGCTTAATCAGGTAATATAATGATACGAGCGTTGTTGGTCATTTTTCTAATGCCTTTCTTTTCGGGTTATGTCGTGCTGAATTTTTTGTTTTTATTGATTAGATGGCGGTGGGACGTCAAGACAAAGTGATGCCAGTACCAACAATTTCTACGCAAAGGAATCATGAACTTGAAGAATCCGATATTGCACTTGAAGAAGAAATGATGGAGATCAGTACAGCTATCAAAACCACCCAGCTAATGGCCATGGCTGAAAAGTTATTTGATACCATCCCAGGTTTGTAAAGCCATCATATTTGCAGTGGAGCGTTTTACAAATATACTAAATTTTGTAGACTGCCATAAATGATGAGTGACAACACGACTGATATTCGTTAATACATCTAGATATAGATGACCCGCGGCATTCTTCCAAGACAGAAGTGATTGTTGGCATCGCCACAGCATGTCGAGATGCTAACGACAAGTTGGTCATTGTTTCACATAGTATCTTATGCTTGGGTAATTTTCCTTACATTAAAACGTGAACAGAGAGGCCAAGTCTAATCTCTTCATACACTATAATATAATAGATTACCTGGAAAACCTACTGGGAACACTCCAATTCCAAACAGCGAGAATTGATGGTAGCACGCCCGCTACTGTAAGTGTTTGTAGTGATCACAATAGAACTTTACACCATGTACTGATTGATCTACTAGGAACGACAACCTATTATCGAGACATTCAATAACAGCACTACACAACACATCATGTTCCTTTCTGCCCGAGCTGGTTCTCTGGGTGTGAATATCACTGGTGCCAATCGAATGATTCTCTGCGACTCGGACTGGAATCCCCAGCATGACGAACAGGGTGTCGGCCGCGTGTACCGCTATGGCCAGACCAAGGATGTATTCATCTATCGACTGTATACTTATACCACCATTGAACACAAGCTGTTATACCAAAGCATTCATAAACGGGGAATAGCAAGGTAATAATAATCTCTCCATCCGTCTCGGACAAAAAACTTATTTTTTTTTTCTTTTTGTAGTCGAGTCGTGGATAATGATAAGCTATCTCTACAAGACAAGCACGAGATGCGCAAGTATTATGCTTTGCCACAACGAAACCCGAGTTCGAACACAAATCGAATCCTATCCAAGATTCAAGATCCAGTCTTACGCAAAGTGATTGAGGAAAACGCGAGTGACGTGGCGGATGCTGTTTCGAAAGAAACACTGGAGCGCGACGGTGTGCAAGCAGAAACTGAATTGGAAATCGCAGATATTGAAAAGGCACGAAAAGAAGTGAAAGGATATCAACAATTGTACTATTCAACAAAAAGCAAACGTAGTAGTGGTGGCCGTGACAGTTATAGCGACATTTTATAGCGTGATGAGAATAAATACGATCCACCCACTGATTTGTACATACACCGTATCATATATCGAGAGCGTGTATGACATGCGTGTTAGTCTTTTGATTTTTTATAATGAAAAAAAAAGAAGACTCCTATATAAAGGGGGAAAAAAGAAAGAGAAAATCCAAATGATGGAGATATGTGCATGTGTGTCTTATGTATAATTGATTAATTGATTGTGTGTGCGTGTGTGTATGTGCTGTGTTTTTTTAGATAATTCGTCTCCCACCCTACCTTTCCCTACTCTTGCCACAACCCCAAAAAACCGCGCATTATTACATTGTAGAAAATAAAAAAAAAACATTTAAAACCATCCATGTTCTCCATCCTTCCCTTGAATTTTCCAGCTACTTGTTTTTGTTGCTGTAGTGGTAGGTATTGAGAAGCCGTCCTTCCTCGACATTACTTTGGGGTCTATGTGCATTTGAGTCAAAAGACTATTGATCACCGATGGGGTTCGTGACCTTTCCGCAAAGACACCACTGCTGCTCCTGATACTGTCACCACCGGTAGTCCTGGGCCCGCCGGTGCCGCCGTCATCACCACTGAATAACAGTGGAGAGTCGCTCCTAGGATCAAGGGAAGATGGCAAAGTACAGAGGGTATCGTGTTGTTCGGGCGTAGAGAAAAGTGGATGCAAGGTTGGATGATGATGATGAAGTTGATGAGGATGATGATGGCTGAGTGTTGTGTTGCGTTGTTGTGCGTATTCAGGGTAGTAACGAGGAGCGGCAGTAATGGCAGTACCCTCTACTACTGGGACGCCTTTGGTGTTGTTGTTGCTGTTGTTATTGATAGATGACACGCTTACGCTAGCGAGTCCACCGTGGCCTAGAAAATGCACAATGTTAGGTTAGTACCAGAGTGCAACTTTCTAAAATGTGTGCATAAGTGCGAAATAAATGCTTAGAGGCACGGCTATCCGACCTGATGCAACATGTTGGGAAGGTGCATACATTTGTTGTTCTTCACTTCTTCGCCGCCATTGATACTCGCTTGGCCATGGCGCCCGTGATGAATCCATGGGAACGGCCATTGGCTGCTGCTGCTGCTGTTGTTGTTGTTGTTGTTGATCTTGTTGGTTCGGTAGTGGTGGTGGTGGTGGTGGATGGTGCACGCGCATTAAGGGTACAGGTTCTAAGGCAGGTGAAGATCCGTGTTGACGTTGTGCCAAATAAGTGGCAGCAGCTCGGGGGGCTGCATCCGGCGGAATATCATATGCTGCAGCTCGATTTGGAATGTCTGCTACTCGAGAATCGTCCAAGGATGCTGTTCTTTCACGAGAAGGAGGAGGATAATGTTGTGGAGGTATATCGGACATGATTTGTTGCTGTCGTTGCTGTTGCTGCTCTGTTGAAGTTGTTGTTGTTGTTGTTGTTCCTACTGGATGATGATGATGATGATGATGATGGTGTGGAGGAGCACTAGTACTAGCACTACCAACAGCAGCAACAGCAACAGGAGTCGGTGGCGTCGAGGCGTCAGGGTATCCGTAAGCTGCGGTTCGTAAAAATGGGCTTTGCGTATCGCTCAAAACAGCCGTTTCTGATGACTGATCTGTTGTTGTAGCAATTGCATGATCAGGCAGCGGAGAGCCGTTGTCGTCGTCCTCGTCGTCCTCTCCATTTCTGACGCGCTTGCCACTCTTGGTCTCTGGTTCAGAAAACATGGTAGTGTCGGCCTCGTCTGAATCCTTTCTACGGCTCAGCTTCCTTCGCTGACGACGAAGTTCCTTCCGTATCCGAATTTTCAGCCCCTGATCTGCAAACGCCCTGGACAAAAAAGTCGATTCTTCCATGCCAGGGAACCTTAGAAAATAGTAGTATCTCAGAAGTTTAGTTACCCATGATAATTCGATCGTCATGATCTCACTCTTTCTAGAATACTCAAACTCACTTTTTGGCCGAGTATACAATAAAGACATCCGATATAATCGATCTGCAATGAAATACATCTTTGCTAAAGAGAAAAAAAACAGAAACAACACAAGAATGAGTTAGTTTTCGTTCACGTCCCCATTTAGTGAAGGGGTATATGTGTGCTTTCAGAAAACAATACGTTCGGCTCTCCTTTCCTTCCGCTCCCCTTCTCCATCCCTTTCTTTTTCCATATACAAACTCACCCAATGATTTCAAACAAGCTTAGTTTAAGACGATAATTGCCCTCGACGCGCACGGACAGATCGGGAAACACAAAGAACCCAGCATCCGAATTGTCAATGTCCTTTAAATGATACAGTGACGAAACCACTGACCCAGTCGTGCTTCTTGTTTTGCCGTCCCGCAGCAGGTGTAACTCTTCATCCAGATCTGCAGCCATAAGGGAAGCGTACATGAAGTAGTACGGATTCTGCAAGTACGAGCTATAGAAAACCGACACATAACAAGTAAAGCGTGAATACACAAATACAATCACACACTGTTCTCCCTCTCTCACACTTTCACACACTTCTTCCCGTGGATGACTCGCCACACCCAACAATCCTTTCAATACCTTCGATCAATGGACGACAGATTCGGATCATTAACTTTGAGTTGGACGATGGCTGTACATATATATACACATACACGTCACAATATTTTTAGTTTACTGCCGTTCTGGAAGGCGAGGAGTCAATCAATAATTTAAAACGAAAAGCTTACGTGGAGGATCTATTGGTCTTCGGTCCGCTGTGTAAACGGGAAATGCCGAGTCATAATTTAAAAAAACGAAAACAAATTGTAATGCCAGGGGCGAATATCCACAAACTACAATTTACCTTTTTCGCCTACACCACACATGCGTGATTGCTTTGGCTGTTGGCGTAGCTTGAGTTGATACTCACTACATGGGAAAGAAGAGATAAAATGAATGCGTGTTCGGCATTGAGGCGTGAATACAAATTTTAACTAAAGTCCAAGTTATCAACTTTTGGGCATTGCTCTTCCTTTTTTTTTTGGTATAAAACCAAGCGCGTGTAGCATTTATACGTAAAGGGAAAAGAAAGTGATAAACATACATTCTCTGCCTGTTCTGCCGAGATTGTTTAACCGTTGCAAAATGGTAAGACACCTGATCCTCCATGGGTTGAGATGCATGCAAGGTAGGTTGCTGTGAAGGGCGTAAGTGTAGAATGGTGGCTATTTTGTCGTTGTGGTTAAATGTGTGAGTGTAGTGTAGTGTGGTGTGTAGAAAAGAAAGAAAGTAAAGAGAGAAAGACAGGGAAAGTAAGCGAAAGGGTGTGTGAAAAGTGGGTTGTGTGTATGCTTCGAGTGGTATTGAAAGTATAAGTGGAGAAAAAAAAAGGTCAAAGCTTGCTGTTTGCTGTAGTGGTGTGGCGTTTCGTATGTGTGGTACCGAAATTGGTATACCGCTTCTTTCTGCTGGGAGAGGCAAACGTGCAGTTATCAGACATGCAAAAAAAAAAAAAAACTTCTTATTCCGCAGTGTTTTCTCACGTTACGGCGGCCAATCGCAATTACACTAGGTCTTTTTATATCTTTCTTTTACAACAGCGCTTCTGCTCTTGAAAGCAAGCATCATTACTCGATTCGGGTATCACAAAAGCCCAAGATGTAAGGGATAGTATGCAGCGTGCGCTATGTGTGTAATTGGGGTTAGCTGCAGAAGTGGTTACAAACCCAGTGATGATGATTGACGCAGCGTATATTACGCTCCTTCCTAAAAATTTTGCAGAGAACGTTGCTAGTATACATCACAAAGACAATAGCTGTTTAACTGAGTATGTATTATCTGATCCGTTTAAGATAACTGTCTCCTGGCGACGCGGGAACATCATTCCCGTATTCATAACAACGTGCTACTTTCACCAAGCAGACGTGACATGTCAACAACACTTAAATGAACAGGCAGGAAATTCACTGCGCATTCAGCAGAACGGCGTGAACATGTATATATTTACTTGGAACAAATATATGAATGTGTAAGCTTTTTACTTTTATTAAGAGGATGAAAATGCATAAATGTGTGTAAAAATGGTTATCAAATTCTTTTTTTACGTTGTTATCAGTAGCTAAATGAGTGTGGTTTTATGCTTTGGTTTGATATATCCGCAGGTGCTTATCTTCACCACCACTAATGATGAACTGCTCGTCCCAGTCAACAGAAAGTACTTTAGAGTTTGAAGAGGCATCGGCTGCATTGACAGTGTAAAGAGGACCTTTGCTTCGAATATCCCATACGCGTACAGTAGAGTCGTACGAGCCAGAGCATAAAAGATGCTCCGACGTCTTTGACCAAGATACCGAAGAAATCCATGCCGAATGACCACGCAAAGATTGCTTCACGTTCGTGCCCTCTATTTATAGATTTCATATTACATATAGAATTGTTAAATAACATGTGCAAACGTGAGCCAGCTTTTCCTCTTATCACACTGTAGAAGGAGGGGGGAAAAGGACGATGATCAAAGATACATTACCTTCTGAACGAGGATCCCACAATCTTAAAACGTTGTCAGCGTGACCAGTAGCAATCAATCGCGAACGAGAAGAGTAGTCAACATCCAATACAACTTTTTCGCAGTTCTGTGTGGACAAACAGTCATTGTTAGCAATTACAATGAAGGGAACGAAGCTTGATCTGCCTACGTCTAGCCTATCTATCTATCTATCCTGCCTCTGGTCGCCATCTTTTCTTTTTCCTTTACCTTTGTAACAAGATTCACTTGTTGTTCAATGTTCCAGGATCGGATCGAATGGTCCCAGCCACCCGAATACACGACGCTTGAGTCGCTATCGTCAAAAACAACTGCATTGACAGCACCGACATGTCCTTCCAAAGTGCACATACTGGCCTTGGTCTTTCTGTCACTCTTCTTTTCCGTCTTTCTTCGCTTCGATTTTCCAGCAGCAGCAGTTTCTTCTTCATCCTCTTCAGGCTCTGCAGTAGACCAGATCTTGATCGTGCTATCTGCTGATCCACTAGCCATCTAAACATATTTCAATTATGAAATCATTAATTGGATTAGCATTTTGCTGACATAATCTACTGAAAAAGAATTGAAATCCAAACGTACGAGTTCCTTGTCTGCATTCACTGAAATCGACTCGATTGGGGCCTTGTGTCCCTTGCACTCATACAAATCACGCTGTGTTCCATTATCCGCATTGTACTAGATGAAAATGTATCGCCATGGCACCAGTTGAGTATATCTCGTTTTTTGTCAAATCCCTTCCCTCGAACTGTTTTTTGTAACTCAAGCTTGTTTCCTAACTTACAGCCCATGCCATCAACGTGTGATCCAATGATCCAGACAATATAATAGCTTCGGAATCTATTGGGTTAATAAGGATATTTGATTTAGTCAAATTTGCACAACAACAGTCTTACTTGCCAACTGCAAAAGAGGCCACAAAGGTCGGTTTATATTTACCAGTTGAGGGGCCAAATGCAACAGATTTGACAGCATCGCTATGTCCAGTAAATGTTGCTACGCATTCTCCTGACTTGTTCCATAATCGAAGCATGTTGTCGTACGAACCCGTTAAGAATAAACTATACATGCATATATAATGAGATACAGTTGTCAGTCGAACAAGCCATTTTCTTTCTTGAAGATCTTTTTATAACCTTGTATCAGCATGATCCGTACCCATTATGTGCTTTCACAGAGCTAATCCAATCATCGTGTTGAAAAGCACTGAGTTGTGTAGGTGGAAGCATTGATTCGACATATTCGATAGTGAGCGTGTTTTCCTTTTTGCAAAGAAAAAAAAGCCGTGGTATCAGTTAAATCCACCCTCCAAAAAAATGAAGCACCCGTGATAGAGCCCTTACAGTAGACAATCGCTTCTCAGAGAGATAATCAGCAAGACTGGTTCTAAGGATCTGACCGTCGAGAAAGAAATCAAATGGAATCGGCTTCTCTACATGTGTTCCAATTGTGTAAGTATTCAGGTTGAATCAGTATAGTCGCTTATTACTGGGAACGAACATGCAGCTCTTGTCGCGATCTACTTGGAAGAAAGAAAGCTTACCGTGACTAAGAAGGTTGTTGACGATCTCGGACAAACCGAAACGTTTAAATGCAGTGGGTACACGGATCGCCGCGTCAGGAATAGCATGTTTTTCCTGGCGACTCACCAATCGCACCTGAATTTGTTCTTGGTCTACGTCCATTGTATTGTGTAAAAAGAAAATAAAGTTCTAAAAAAAATTTGTGGATTGACAGCTGGAGTTGTTTTTAAGCACAGTTCAATTCTGTAGCATAGACATCCTCACAATCATGATACTAAACGCAGCAAACACAAGTTTTTAAAGTAGGTATATCCTCGCACAACACCATTCAATAGATTCCAGTTATAGTACTGTCATCTATGGCTACGCAACAAAGCAATGTTCCCATGCTTTACATTTATGATGCATACGAAAAATATCTTTTCAAGATTTTCACAAAAGGACACTGTGCACTAACATTATATCCTTAGCACTACGTGAGATGGTTTGCCTGTTCCTTATGGTGATTAAAAATATGCTGCAACAGCCAAAATAGTAGGCCCATGTGAGGAGAGAGATCGACACAGCTTATTTCGTCTATGTATCCATGATATGAACATGTTAAAAACAAGTATACAATATATTTAGGTAAGCCCTTCAACCTCTGGTGTAGCCATTGCCATCGGAACATAAGACCTAAAATTCCCCATGCAAAATCAAGGTTGTTTTGAGCCAGCACAACAAATGTCGTTTTTAAAAGATTTATACTCCATACTGATCTTATGATAATGGAAGGTACAATATGTACATATACGTTTGGATTCATATCACTTACATGGTCCTTCATTGAGCATCATAAACTGGTGTAGCGAATAATTAGATATATATATTCTGCTGTTGTTGTGAGTATACACAGCAGATATAAGAAAAACCTCTTTTACTGATCCTTTCTACTTTATGCTAGTGTGTGTATGGAGCGCGGGCTTCACAACGCATATATGTAATGATTTATGTATGTATACGGAAAATACTATACCTGTTTCGCTTATTAAGGAACAGAAACTAGAGGGCAACTAACCGTATAAATGTGATTTTTTTTCATCTTCAACTACGTCCGCCAAAAGTATTACGGTAGATTCTATGCGACCACCAGCGGAAAATAGCATTCTAAAATAGATACACGGAAGAGCTACATTGTTTGTTTATATGCAATATTTAAGATAAATCTTCGGTAATGGTGGGTACACAGCAACTATGAATGAATAAGAGAATGTATAGATGGGTGTGGGTTAAAGGATGTTTACGGCAGCTCTATATGTTCTTTTTTCTGTATATATACATAAGGTGATTGCGGGGCACTTTTAAGAATCGTCGAATGGATGATTTCACTGGAATATACGGGTGAGAAGGCTTGCTGCATATCTTTGTGGTGAAACAGCGCCCAGACGTTCACTTTCGGCTGGCAATGCTAAGTCTAGGTCTTGAATAAAGTTTTCCAAACCAGAGAAGTTCTCATCTGCTGTATATCGGTCCAAGAGCAGCTTTTTTCGAATCGCTGGTAAATCCATACCCATATCCGTCGTTTCATTGGGTAACGTCGAGAGAAACACCCGCAAGATATTCTTGAGTAATGGAGAAGTAAGATCTATTGGTGCATGTGTGTGCAATTAATAAAATACTGCCACGCTACTAATATCTACTACGGCCTAGTGTCACGCGTAGCTCATTATCTTATTCTTACCTCCAGATGCACCAGCCCCTTTTAAAACAAGGCCTTGTCCAAGCACAAGGGGAGCATCACCGTTGGAGCCTTCTCCAATGTGCACAATGTTTTCATCGTCTAGCAATAATGCCCAGCCTTGCATCTTTGCCACGCGTTCTTCCTCCGGAGCAGACTTTCTCAGAATACCACGCAGCTCTGTTAAAAACGCAATCTCTGGAGTGACAAATGACGGCGATGAACGGCTTTTACGCGTTTCCGAAGCAGTACCAGTCTCTTCCTCTCGTGTAGCAGCTTCATTGAGTTTAGTATCGATAAGATTATAGACATAATCCTTGAGATCCAATTCCTATTATGAAAACATGTATGAGTTGGTTTGACACAGAATGTTATACGATGCATGTGCATAAAATTTGTAATCATACTAACAGTTTGCTTTACTTGCTCTTGTTCAATCTTTTCTTGTTCTCTCTGTTGTCTTCGTTCTTTTTGTTCAACGGCGATCTGCTGTTGCTCCAATTCATCTGTTTTGAGCCGCTTGCTCAATTCTTCCTCCTACAAATTTTTATAGTGCAAATGCTTAGACTTTCATTACATCCTAAAAAACAAAGAATACTACGATGATATTTACCTTGACTTCTAATCGTCTACTACGCTTGCGTGGTAATGCTTCGAGTAATCTCTGCTTTTCCAATCGTGCCTCTTCACGTGCTTTTGCTGCCTGCTTGGCTTCTAGTTTGGCAATAATTTGGGGTGCGATTTCATTAATTGTGTGGCCAAGTGCTTTTCCATTGTGATTGCGTGTCTTGACCGAGAACCGTGAGAGACAGCTTTGCCAACTTTCGAGTGTATCACAGACCTAAAATGTACCCCATTTTGATTAGTATCGTTGTTCTTGCTACTCGTGTTTTGTGTTCCTCTCCCGTCACCTTTTATCGACACCTTTACTCTAACTTTGGATCCAATATGATGACTTACCATCTCAAATGTATAATCCGTATCCCTCATCAAAGGCAGACCCTTCTTTTGTGGCATTGGTAGTTCTCTGTATAAACGCATATCTAGTATCGCATCCCAAAAAAGAAATACATTAACCATTAGCCGGATTATAGATGACTTTACACTTGTATATCTGTACCAAGATGACGTACCGTCAAACATCCAATATCTCCAACCTTCAGCGTCATCTCCGATAGGTGCCAAGCGCTATTCAGAAATAATCCCATGATGGATTAGCTTTGCATTTTCTTCTAATGCAAATCAAACAAAATCAAATCCATACCATATCTTCAGGAGCCTTACCAGCACGTAGCTCCACTATCTGATCCGTCTTCTCGATACGATCAATCAAGGATTTCAACACGCGTATTTTCACCGGCACGGCAAGGTCCCAAATAGTCCAGCTATTCTTTGGCTTGCTCAACTTGCATTCATCCTCATGCTCATAATTGCTGTTATCGTTTTCTTCATTATGTTGTTGTTGTGACACCAAAAAATCATACAAGAAGCCGTGACAATTGGATGTGCTAACACATGTATGTATAAAGATGGAGAAAGACAATAAATATCTCTGCTTTTAAAACACGGATCATTTATATCGCTATATATAATACGTACTTGACCCGTTGACTTTGAACATGTTTCAAAAGTGCTACGAGGATTTGTTCAAGCGTTTGTCGTGCTGCGTCTTTTCGCGTTGAATCAAGTATAAGGCTGTTGTTCATTTCTTCAGCAAGAAAGCTGCCTTCAGATCGTGCAAGTGAGGGTTCTTTGGTAACTTTGAGCGCATTCTCAAATGTTTCTATGGTAATGACAGGAAGTTTCAAGAGTGATCGAAACAATGACAGGAATTGGAAACAATAGAAAAACTTCCAAGACGATCGCAAGATTTGATCTGTGTCAAAATAGTAGAATGAGTTACAGCACTGATACTAGCAAAATATAAAGTAAAGAGTAGATCGAGTCGCTGCTAACTGTTGTTGCTGTACTCTTTTCTTTTTATCACCTGGTGAAGACGCGTCTGTTACGGTGACAGTAGGCGGTGGCGGTTTCTGTGGTGTTGCTTGTTGTGTTTTTGTACTTGCTTTGGCATTCGTCTTTTTCGTGCCACTGGTCTTGCTTGTTTTAGTTGATTGGGTCGTTGTCTTCTTGGTAGCAGAAGATGTGTTGGCTGTCTTGAGCGATTTCTTGGCTGCCATGATGTTGGTTTGAGACCTAGTCGCGAAAAAACAAGAAAAAAAAATTGTTGACGCGCGCGTCTGCCTGAATTGACGTGACTATTCTGTTGGACAACCATTTCATTTTAGAGATCACTCAACCTTCCATCAACATGTCTATCCTCTTTTCAAGCTCGCTTTACATCTATTTTATTCTTTGATAATTCCGTCTAGCTCGCTCGGACATCATTAAGACTATCGTATGATAATAAATATCTTTACATGTGTAAATGGTATGCTGATACATAGTGCATATCGCATGGACATAAATTATATATGCTGCTCCGTGCTACGATGCTAAATGTCCAAGGTTGGCCGACAATGGCTGTAGTTTCCACCGTCTCAGAAATGGGCGAGTTGATAATGTATGTGTTCCTTTGTTACTGATCACCCGTGTTTTCGACTGCTAAGGAGCTACCGATAGGACAGCGAGAAATTGCCAAGAAAAAGGAAAAGATAAAAGTTTGATGACATTATATCGTATGTAAGGTTCGTCATCAGCAACCGTGATCATAATAAATAGTCTGACTACAATCAGGGGCTAATCACGGTGGCGAGGACGCATGGCTATACTTGATTCGATGGGATGCCCGGTGCGCTATGTATCATCATTATTTTTGCCAGACTGATCCTGTTAAAGAGGAACTATGCTGTTGTGCCTGCTCTTAATCGAGTTCGACGACGAAAAGACATGCGGAGTAATATCGCGACTAACTTAAAAAAACAAGAAGATAAAGGAGAAAATGAGTGGAGGAGTGTAGGAGACCTCTTTCTTGTTTAGAGGGAAAAGAAACGCCTTGCAGCATCAAGGGGGCGTAGTATAGGATGACGGCGGTCAGATAGCATATATGCTATGATAATTATTCTACTGATGTGATGCTGCGTGGAATTAACGCAGCTATTATCATATTAACCCGGTTAAATTTTTAATAGTCGAGACGGTTATAAGAGATGAGTAAAAAACCAAGAGCGGCTCTTTACGTACATGGTGCTGCTGATATGCACACAAAGAAAAGAGAAAATTGATCGACGTCAAAAAGATGAGAATCTTTCGATCAGTAAAAGAAACAAAGAAGCCGTCAGGAGTAATAATGAGTCTTGTTATGCTTGTTGAGGACACGAAGGACGAAAATAGGGCGTAGATGTACACTTAGGTCACATACATACATACTACTACTAGGTAGTAGTAACTCCTTCTGTTCCCTTTGTCCTTTATTTCTCCCTTCTTCTTTTGTTTTTCCAGTCTACTACAGAATCTCCTCGCAACCCCCGGATAAATAGAATTTGCTTTCGCATGCATCTTAAAAAAAAGGAGGGTGATCCTACTAATCGTCACCACCTAGATCCAGCAAGACTATCATGGAGGTACTATGCTTGACGCGCATTAATATTGGATAAGCGTCCTGGTTTTTTTTCAAGGTCCTTAATTGACTCCTATACGCGTCTTTAGAACATAGGGAAGAAAAAGAAACCATGTACATAACACGACAGAAGAACGATTGGTATATCCCAGAGCAAGAGATAATCTAAGGAGAAATGCAGAAAGAAGAAGAATATAAAAAAGCACATGTTTTTCTGGAGGAGCCCGCATTTTGTTCTTGTCAGTTTCATCGCAAAACATGGTAAAAACAACGTTCTTGGCTGCCGCTGCTACCTGTGTTCTGCTCTTTGCGTCCACCACCAACACAGTCATGGCCGACGATCAAGCCAAATGCAAGTGTGAAAACGAGTACAAGGGAAATACTGCAACCTGTTGTCTTCAAGTCGGCGGGCAAAATCGCGGTAGCGACTGTCTACTTCCAGACCGCAGTGTAGGGCCTCAAAATATTTTCTTAGGATGCTGTAGAGGTCCAAGTCTCAAAATCCTCGGTGACATTGAAGATTCGGAACACGTCGCAGGCCAGTGCGGTGACTAAACGACGAACCTATTGGTATGTATACACAACATCTAACGCCACGATTGATTGATTGAATTTTAGAACAATACTGACATATTATATAACGATGCGTGTGTATAATTAGGCCTGTAATACATTTTCGCGATAAAACTCTTGCGTGACCCTCAGAGCTTAATACACGCTTCCTTCTTTGTCTATTCCTCCGCGTCTCATATTACACATCCAAGTTTTTTCTTTCTCTAATAAACAAACAAATGATGTAAACTTTTCTCTACTCCTCACCAACAATACATAGCATTAGGTATATTAATATCAGTCGATTTATAAAATGATACTTGTGAGTGAGAATAATATGTTTTACACTAATGTCCTTTGCTTGTATTGATATGTGATATATAAAGGAGCTCTGTGTATATAGGACGTTTTTTTTGGAGGGTAGGTATAGCAAGGCAGGTATTAGCCAGAGTAAATGTACTTGACGACAATGATGGACACAATCAAGACCAGCAAGGGGATCGCCATACCCGTCAGTGTGCTATTATAATATTAATGATTACAAAGAAAAAAACGATAGAATAAAGTATCAATGTTCATTCTCTACGTAAATATAAGCGATCAAACGTTACCTAGAGTTTGTACCAGCATTCCCAGCAGTCGCCACTGGGATTGGTTTTGCTTCTGGTATAGGCTTCCTGACAGTTTCTCGAGCACTCTGTATGGGTCAGGAACAAGCGAAAGTCAATCAATCAATCGAATAATCAAAGCGAATAGTTTCATCGATTGCATACGCGCACACCCCGCTAGTAAGTGGCTATACTTCGGCTGACCTTTTCATCCAGTTCGCCAACGAGGTATTTCTTCAAGAGTTCACGCGCATCATCCGAGTGGCCAATATCCTCGAATGACTCTGTGGCGTCTCTACCCCCTTCATCCAATAGGACTTCTTCACCACCAGGATGCTAGATATTATTCGAGAACAAAGTAATAAAAGAGAGGAAAGGTTATAAAGATACAGTCAAGAAAAAGAAGAGAACGACTTATCACGAACCAAGAAAAACAATATAACTCACCTCGCTCAGGAACGCAGTGATGTCATAAACTTTGTTATGAATGACTACATAAAGATCGTTACGCTTGTCGTGTTTTTTGATTTCTTCGAAATTCATGATGCCACAGAAAGAAGTTGGAAACAAAAAACAGGTCGGTTCCATATGCCGAATGTGCTGGTGTAACAAAAGAAACGAATATTTTGGTGCGACGTTCAAAGTTCAGATAGACTTTCTCTTTTGCCCTTCCAGCAAAACGGCATTTGAGACGAAATTATATTAAGCATGGCCAACAATGACGTGTTGATTATACTTATACCCGTTGCACTTTGCTTATTGGGCATTTTATTATTGTTGGAAATACGCGAACGATTAAGGGCTGGTCCTGGAGGAGGTAAAACGACCACTTTTGCTGTATGATTGTCTCCAATTTATGCGTTTCTGACAAAAGCACACTACGAATTTTCTCGCGAACCATATATATACAAATGTACAGAAGGAGACAGCACATTGTTGCGCACCTTAGACGAGGATAGTGATTCCGAACTGCTTGACGACTATATCGATGAAACAGCAGAAGATAATAATGATCGTGGAGAAGGATCTTCGACTGGGGTTCATGTTAGAAAGATTGGCAAGAAGAAAGGCGAAAAGCTGCGGAGAAAGGAGCAAATGCGACAGTATCGTGAAGTAAGGATACGCATGGGATGTCAAATAAAAAGCAGGTGGAAGATGGATAGTCGACTGATATTTTTTATGTGTACATATAGTATATGAATCAGCAACGTGATCTGCGACGGGCTCAGGAAGAAGTACTGGAGGAAGAATTCCAAAGAAAAAAAGCAGAGGAAGCAATACGAAGAGCTGATGAGGTAGTGAACGTGAACATGGACCACATATCGGACGAGAAAGAAGTCAGGGAATGAATATGTGCTAAGATCATGAGTCTTTATTTGTACAGAGTGAAAAACGCAGAAAGGAGAAGGAAAAGAAAGCCAAGCAAGAGGAAAAAGAACGAGTAAAGCGGGAAAAGGCAGAAGTAAAAGAGGCCAAGAAGAAACGCAGTCGGTTTGATAAGTACAGTGGTCGCATTGCAGATGCTGCAAAGGTAAGATACTCTACATGGCGAAGTGTATGCGCTTTCCATTAGTCAGTCAGCTGATCGCAATGCTATTTATGTATTCCTAGCGGCTCAAAATTTGTAACATGGAAACGTTAGCAAATGCATCCGGGTTTTCAGAAGAGGTAATATATCTGCAAAAGAAGAAGAGAAGAAGGAATTATTATACGTGAGATAAATGAAGTGGTAATAGTGAACTATCACATAGGAAGCGACAGATATCTTAAAGGAGCTATGTGCCACATCCTCAGAGTTCCGGCTATCGCTGTGGTCAGGATCGACGTTCATGTTTGTTACGGAAGAAGATTATGCAAAGCTGGCAGCGTATTTGGAGAGGAATGGCAAGACATCGATCAAACATGCCAGTCATGACATCTTGGCGATATTGCAAGCGTGACCAGGAGGGGGTAGTAGCGGTAGAAACGCGATAGGATGATTTGAAAAGAAGGAAGGGAAAACAAAAAACTGCATACAAGCTAGGAAGAAAAAGAACGATAGACAGATAGAAGACGAACAATGACAACAACAACAACTATATGTGTAATTTGGATATGACGTCTCTTAAACTTGTCATGATCTCAAGTTCTTCGTCATCATCCTTGTTGTTGGAGCCTGGATCACCAGCAATCCCACCCTCTCCTCCCCCTTGTTCTTGTTGCTGTTTCTGCTGCAATCCAATTGATGAAAGTTTGGAAGCAAGTTCATCCAACTCGCGTGTAACGTTTTCGTTCACACGACTCGATCCCTGTTGTTCTTTTGGCGCTGGAAAGTACCGTAGTAACTTGATAATCTGGGAATTTATCACGAAGAGCGGAAAAATAAAAAGGAGAAAATACATCCATCAGTACAACGTTAGAAAGATGGCATGTTTTGGGGTTGATATCTACCTGTACGATTTGATCCATGCACACTTCGCGTTGCTTGGTCACATTGACACCATCGGTATTTTGGCGCTGTGCAATGAGCAAGTCCAGTCGCGACTGGGCCAAGCTAAGTGGTGATCGGGCACCAACGCGACGGTGTGCAGGTGCTGGCAAGCGACTGTCTCGTTCACTCATACTAGTGGCAGGTGGTGCGACAGGAGGCTGTGTCACATGGGCCCCTGTGATATGTAGAAATCCAGTTAAAAAACGCTATCTATCCCAATGCCATATATCCATATATGATTGAACCCACGCATACAATAGCTGTACTCGTCGTTTTAAATTATGTAATCCTTTCTTTGTATTACCTGCTTCCAACAATGCCAGCACCGTATCAAAACTGTTAGAAATGACGGCCAAATCAAGCGGCTTATTGCCGATAACGTCTCCCACTGGATTGTTGACATCTGCGCCCCATCGTATTAGCACCCGAACCACATCTGCTTTGCCTGCTGCACAGGCGACAAGCAAAGGCGTGCGAAGTTTGGAATCGCGCACCATATCTGGATTGACATTAGGTTTGGTGTGTGCAAGCAGATGGCTCACTATCCAATCATATATAAGCTGTTAGATTCCATCCATCCATCTACCTTCATCTCCAAAGAAGCATGCAACCATCACACACTCTCTCTTTCTATCTGCCATTAACACCCACACGCACATAATTCACAGTATCCAAGCACACATAGAGTGTACTGTAAGTATGGCCAGATAGGTCTAGCTTCCTTTTTCCCCCCATTACATACCTCTATCAACGTCGCCTTTCGAGCAAGCGGTCATAAGTTCCTCACGTTCTCGGTTATTGACAAAGAGGTTTTTCAGCTTGGTTGTAACTTGCTTAGAGGTCGATTTGCGATCATGGTAAGACGTGATGCGATTTGCAGTTGATTTACGGATGACGTCGCCTGGCCTCCTTGCTTCTGATAGGGCTGGTGACATGTGCTGACTTGGACTGGGCCCACAGTGAATCGAGTAGTAAGAACTTGGTGACAAAGTCGGTGCCTGATTGTGTTGGTGAGTGTGTCGAGTGTAGTCAATGGGCGGCCGTGGTGGCGGTACATCAGTGGTGCTATTGTTGCCAGTGTACATTGTATTTCAAAGATCAGGTAAACAGAAGCGGAAGAAACGAAGAAGGAGAAAGTAGAAAAAGATAAAGAGGTCGACTAAAAGGAAGTGAGTGGCAGTGCCAGTTGGAAAAAATACAAATGTCGGAACTAGGTTTTTGATGAGCAATGTTTCTTGTTTCTGGTTGCCGCTTGCTTATATAACACTTTGGTGCAACAACCCTTATTTTTTTGTTGTTCTTGAATCTCACACAGCCAGCGACACGAGTTGCCCTTCTGCACCGTCCCTTCCTTTCTTTTAATTATACGAAAGTACAACAGCAAACTATCCGTTTTCAACCTGGTCACCAGCGCACCCATCCAAAATGCACAGCACCCGCATCTCAAATATATTGCAGTTACACCAACCTGAATTGTAATCCATGCTAACCTCACCGGTTCATCTCTAAACGAATCACAACCGGCTCGTTGACTGCTGCTGATCAACGTGTCAGCTCTCATCTACTTCACAATAGTGTAGCGCTACCAGATAGTGAAGTTGTCATCATCCGGATAAAACGGATCCCGACTCAATAGCGTGGTGCTAAGTATCACTTGGTATTCTTAGTAATACAAGTCTTACTATATAAGCTATTCTTGGAACATATGTGTTCAGCTTGTTGAGCTTGACATATATCGGTTGCTGCTATTGATACACTCTTTTCCGGAATCAAAGCCGCACCCCATCAGTTCGGAAGTCACAGGTCATCAAAAATAGAAATCGTGTCTGCCCAGAAGTCTTTGCGCGTGATGACGAATCTGAATGTCGTATCCATTTAAGAAGTAGCCGTACAAGAAGGCTTGGTAAGTCTATACCTATATAGACACGCCAACTTTTCAGACCCATATGGTTTATTATTCGAAAATGCGCAATCAGTTTTTTTATGAAGATGGACAGGGCCATGTCGTTGACGAGCATGGATGTCCTAAGCCCATGGATTATGTAGTTGATGAAAAAGTGTACGCTCTTCAGACCATTAGTTCTCATAGTGATTATTTGCGCACTTTTACCAGTGAGCATCACAGCGGGCTTACAGCTATGCATGTTGAAGAGCCAACCGACATTGATATTCGTGTCAAAGAAACGACCCCTAAGCGTACATACACTGCATACACTGATCAGGATAAGGTTAGATATTTCAAATTGATGTTTGAGAAGGTTTTAAGTGCATCAGCTGCTGCAAAGCAACTAGGAATACATATTCGTTCGGCACAAAGATGGGTGTTACAGCATGAAAAGAACCCTGACAGCATTTTCAGAAAGCGCACAAACAGAGGTCGTCCGCGCATCCTTGATGAAGAGATAAAAAAAAGTTATGTTAGAGTGCATTGTTGAAAATTCTTCGATTGTCCTAGAACAGTTGATCGAGCGACTACTTCAAATATATGATGGATCTAAAGTATCCAAAACGACGCTATATTGACTCGTGAAGAATGAATGCAACTTTTCATTGAAAAAGGCTAGGTTTCAGCCTGTAGATAGAAACAGCGAGGCTAAAGATCCAAGAGCGCCTTGACTGGGTGTGCAAGTGGGACATGACTGACCTTGACTTCATAAAAAAGCTGTGTCTTTCTTGATGAATCCGCCTTTCATATTAACATGAAGCGCAGCATGGCGTGGTCTATAAAAGGCTCACCTGCTATCCTGTGCTAGAGAGTTCTATCAACAACTGTATACCCCCGACGACATTGACCAGCAGGCCATCAACATACTACTGGATGCCGTCCCTTTGACTGCAATCTTAGATCCCACTCTACAGCCGCCTCTGCTTCGTACCTGGACAACAGATGACGTAGAGGATGCTCTATTCAAAACCCCTGCCAAAAGCAGCTCGGGCATCGATGGGATACCTTATGAACTCCTTAGGCACCTATGGACATCTTCACCTTTCATTCGCCAGTTGCTACAGTTGCACCCCGGTTTTTGCAACCCCCGGGTTTGCAATTCCTCGTATATCTGGAACTTTTTTTTGAAAAATCCAAAAAAACTTAGTAGTTTCGCAAATTTGCAACTTGCAAATGAGTTTATACGATTTGCGCGTTATCGGGGTAAAAACAGCTTCAATTTTTTCAATATCAACTGAAAGAAGCATCTGTTGCGTATTATCGAGGAATAAAATGATACGGTTACTGCACTAGACAGCTTCAATAAAAGAACGGTCTTATATATGCAAGTAGTAACATTTAGAGCTGTGTAAAATCCCCACAGAACGTATCGTACATCATCTCTAACAGATAAACAATGGGTTAGTGTATATAGGATGACTTATCCAGTGTCTATTTGAAGCAGAATTGTTTACCCCGTTACTTGCAAATCCTCACTTTGTGCAAAAAAAAATCGTTTCTACAATCCTTGTTTATGGGTGTTTTCATCGGTCCATTGGAGTCTCAACACGGAACAGAAGACGCACTGGTGCGCAGACGATCATTGACACAACGCGTGGAGGATTTCCAGCGTGAAAAGATGCAATTCAATGCAACAACCTCTGTGTTTGAATTTGTCATTTATGAAAACCAGGTACGATCCGATATGTGCAACACTATCTAAAATCGAATGCCAGAGGGAAGGGGAGTAGGGGAAGATATGAGTGGAAAATGAAGGAATTAAGCGAATGCACAATTCTTGGTCATTTGATTTACTAGCGATCTTGGCCATTGAGAGGCTGGCGCGCAGCAACACTGCCCTTTATCGATCGAGCACCGTGGACAGATCCTGCCAAGAAGCCGCTGGCTCCAAAGACCGAATTTCAACTTCCAGAAACGATTCAGGCACAATCTGGTGCGTGGACATGGTCATGGACGGATACAGAATGGCGGCTTGCGTCAAAAACAGAAACGGATGCACTTGGATGGACTTATGGCACTTTGCTATGGTCTGTGTTCGATCGCCATCCAAAAGGTTGGATGTCCACACGTTATCGACGATGGGCACGCACAGCAACATTGACAAATCAAAACCCAACAAAAAGCACTTCCTTGTTACCACCACGTATCGATACCGCATCATCGCGTAGCGGTCTGCTATCCCCAACAAGCCCAGCATCACCGAGCCCATCTTTAATGTCGCGGGGACGAAAATTGACTTCGTCTGTACGTTTTTCGTCAGCAACAATCACGGAACACGATAATGATAGCACAGTCAGCAACAGCACTACAGGCACTACCAATACCACCACGTTTAAAAAGAAATTATGGTCATCGAGCAATAGCTCATCCACATCTACTACACCAAAAACACCACCCGAACAAAAACGCGATTCTGTATGGCGAAGTATTGCTCGCGTCAACAAGCATCATTAACTACCATTTTGTACTGTTTATCTTCCCACTTGCCAACCATCATTGACTGTATGTTCTGATTATTCATTATAACTCTTCCACTTTTGCCTTTTTTCCATTGGGTACGTTTACTCTACAGAAATACAAAGATTATAAATATGTAAAGCAAGAAATATTTGTTCCAATGCATTTATTTTGACTGCAGCAGTATGTAATCAAGTCAAATTTTAGCATCTATACCCAATCAGATATCTCCAGCATCATGTATGCTATCATAACAGGATACATTGTTTATCCTTAGATAACTACTGAAAGTAGCCAAATTGTTTCTTGCTCGTGCCCTCAATACCAAAAACACTACTTTCCCTGCAAACATATGTTCCTTGTCGAGCAGGCGGTGAGCAACATCACAGTGCGACCATCCCTAAAGGATTGGTTAGCAGCTGTCCAAAATACAAACAGCACTACATCAAGCACCCACAATAGTATTACACGCCCACCCACCCAAAATCAATTGCAACGCAATGACGGACCAAAGGATAGCCTTAAGTGCGCATTAAAGAAGCATATTAGTAAGGCAAATGCCATGATGCGTCGCGTAGACAAATCTATTATAGATAATAGCAAAGCTGATGAGGTTGCCCAGTTGCTCGCCACAGTTGAAAAATGGACAAACGACTTTGATACCTCCCTGAACAACATCCTTTCCACACCGCCGAATTCCAACTTCCAAAGGCAAAACCCATAGCCCTTTTCTTCATCTTCTTTCTATTCTATTATTATCGCTTCATTATCTTTTGTATAGAATATCATTGTATTTATGTCTGTTTGAATATTCTCTTCTATAAAAAACCATCTTCCTATCCATACACGATGCGCTCGATCTCCCAATACTCTACCTATAAATTTATGTCGATCCAACTGCTTACTTCCATCGTGTACAAAGCAACTACACTGGTGATGGATAAGGCCGTAACGAACGGATCCGATCATCGTTGCTACATTGATTTCGTATTTGTGTGGATCATTGTTGCAAGGTTGAGATACAAAGGCTGGATGCTGTGATGGCCGATCCATAAGGTAGGTCGTTGTGTAAGAAACAAAAAGCATACTTCGATTCCATCCAATGATGTATTGACGTCCATCCCACAATAGCATCCCTTCCCTTTAGCTCCATGCCTACAATATCGTTTCGTTTTCGTGCAAATGTGCAAGTGATCGTATGTATATATGCGTATTTGTATGTGCCGTACAATGTATGGATCGTGTATGTATAGCGAATCGTGTTTGTAACGTGTGGTGCAGGGTATAACATAAACGCGGCGCAGAACCTATAGAAATAAGAAATCAAACCTACAAGTGCTAACTTCATATACAACATATCTTATTCCCTTCCATAGCTTGTCAGTTTTCTATCAATGAAACAAACCTTAGGTATCAGCAGTGCTTGTGGGTACTTGATACAGTGGATGGACGGCAAGGGCGAGTTGAGAGCAGGCAAGAAAAGTGTTGAATATCTTTACTGCACTCTATAAAGAATAAACGAAAAAGACCCTCGCCCTGACCTCTTCCTTTTCCATCAACTAATGAGTCTTGATTCCTGTGATTAAATAAGAGTTCAAATGATTCACCAACGATGCCGCTACCAGAAATGCATTCACAACGTGCTTTTGCAACGCAAACAAAGAGCAAGTGTGTGGTAGTTTCTTAACCGCGTTCTGTAAAAGCAAGGAGAAAAAAGCTTTCACAATTCGTACCAAGTCGGTCAAGCAAATCGTCCGAGTAAAATGAGTTGTGTGCCAATGCCAACGATGCTGCTTCGATTGATCCCTTCAAAATGAGTGTTTCTCAACAATGAATACGTTCTAAAGAAACATTAAGAAAGCAACCATCGTGTTTGTTGTTATTACCGCGTTACATAGAATAAAACAAAGAAATAGCACTTTTCATTCCTTTTCACCCCTCCATTTAAAACCATTACCTTTTGAATTAGGTCAAGTTGCTGGCATTTTCATGTGGATCTGCAATTAAGAACGGTTTCTTTGTTGCTTTAGAGAATGCTCTCAGATGAGCTGAAAAAAAAAACGTTTTTATAAAGGAATATAAGGCACTTGGTAAAATTCTCTTCCCCTCAAATGCCCCTCTGCTGCCCAGTACAGTGTCTCTGGCGGCTGACCTTAAAATTCAAAAAAATTGAGGGGGGGGGAACTAACGACGAGTCTCGCTCGCATATGACAACAATATAAAACACGCACAAGCAAGTTTAGCGAACGGGAAGAGAAAAAAACATTTTTTATTTGATACATGATACTACTAATCAATAATAGGGTGTCGATGTCTTAGCTTCCCTGCTCTTAAGCAGGTATGACAGGAGCAACCACGAGAAGGTGCATCGACATCTGCTCCCGTAACCCTCTCACCACAAAGCTAGGGTCTTGTCTTGGTCGCTTTGTGGATCATCAAAGGTCGATTGGTATTGAGATGCCCAGTCCGCTCTCACCAATCGCGCGTGCCTACAAAACAAGCACCACCTGCCCACCCACCCACCCACACACCACACCACACCACCGTCGCCTGTGCCTACAAAACAAGCACCACCACCCACCCACACACCCACTTACCTTCACCCACTTACCTTACGCCTCCGTCGCCTGTGCCTACAAAACAAGCACCACCACCCACCCACACCCACACCCACCACTTACCTTACGCCTCCGTCGCCTGTGCCTACAAAACAAGCACCACCACCCACCCACACACCCACTTACCTTCACCACTTACCTTACGCCTCCGTCGCCTGTGCCTACAAAACAAGCACCACCACCCACCCACACACCCACTTACCTTCACCACTTACCTTACGCCTCCGTCACCCGTGCCTACAAAACAAGCACCACCACCCACCCACACACCCACTTACCTTCACCACTTACCTTACGCCTCCGTCCCGTGCCTACAAAACAAGCACCACCACCCACCCACACACCCACTTACCTTCACCACTTACCTTACGCCTCCGTCACCCGTGCCTACAAAACAAGCACCACCACCCACCCACACACCCACTTACCTTCACCCACTTACCTTACGCCTCCGTCACCCGTGCCTACAAAACAAGCACCACCACCCACCCACACACCCACTTACCTTCAACCACTTACCTTACGCCTCCGTCGCCTGTGCCTACAAAACAAGCACCACCACCCACCCACACACCCACTTACCTTCAACCACTTACCTTACGCCTCCGTCACCCGTGCCTACAAAACAAGCACCACCACCCACCCACACACCCACTTACCTTCACCACTTACCTTACGCCTTCGTCGCCGTGCCTATAAAACAAACACCACCACCCACCATACACCCACCACCCACGACCTACAAAACCCGCGTTAGCCCCCACTCCCTCCCCAGACATCCACAAAAAAAAGAAAGGGACTTACCATACATGATCGTGAAAAAGTGAAAAGTGAAAAGTGAAAGAAAAAGCGAGGAAGCAACACGCTGCGGAAAATGGGTGTCTTTTTATGGGCAAAGTTCATTTCCAAAAAGAACGCTGGTCTGGGCCCAATGAGATTCTGAAGGGACGCTTGCTTTTTTTTCCTTTCCTGTATCTTTTTTTTTTGCGTACAAAAAACTAAAATAGGCAAAGAAGCTCCGTGCTCAACAAAGCGCACAACAATGACAGACGACAGTAACACGATCACAACGCGCATTATCACACTTTGGCACTGTTTTTTATCTTTTTTTTTTTTACTTTCTGTGTTCGCGTAGTTCAGTTCGCGAAAATAATGGAAAGGAAAAAAGTTTTATTATTCCAAAGCACATCACGTAGTTCAGTTCGCGAGAAAAATGGAAAGGAAAAAAAGTTAGCTCGGAGGATACGTTCCGAGCCAATCTGGTTTGCTTTTTTCGCATGTATCATACTTCACGCGCACCCTGGGAAAAGCAGACAGATAGGATATACGATCGACGCTGTTTTTCTTGAAAAGAATCCCTTTCTCTGCATCCACCACGCTTGCCAGCTTACGATTATCGTTCGTTAAGCTGACTACCGAGCGAGCTCAATGCGAGACTAAAGACGACAAGCAGTCTAAAACCACACCTCCATAAGCGTATACAGTGTAGTGTTTTCGCCTGGACGAGTGACGTCCCCCAACTTTGGTTCCATCCCCCCATCCAACCCCCCACCCCCAACTTTATTCACGGCCAGCACGGAAGGTCTGCGCATGAAGAAGCCGAGCATGACAGCAAAGTACAATGGAGACCCTGCGCAAAAAACATCGTAACTTGGCCTCAGAGCCTCGAAAAAACAAGGGTTGAGTATGTGCGTGTTGCTACGAGTCTGCCCATTGCGCTGGTTGCGGTTGTGTGAAAAAAGCGCTGCGAATCGCTTCGCAAGAGCAGCCGCCATTTCGCTCGGAATTGGTCAAAATGGGTGACGCGAATAAAATAAAATGTGTTTTGACATGCTTGTCCTGGCAACAAGCGGCTTTCAGGAACATGGATTGTCATGACTACTGAATGCCATGGCAATAAGCAGCTTTCTTATGCAGCGTGGTTATAAAGCAAGCCTCATAGAGAAGGATGTTAAAACGAGCAAACCAAACAACAGTATCAACCTGAAGAAGCAGCCTGTATGGATAATAGTAGCTCTAGGATGACGCGCATACTATGCTGAAAACAGCCATGCTGCTCCATATTCTGCTCTTGACAATCTATTTTAAGCTGCCCACATCCATCATTGCGGGCTTGGAGGATCAGCAATCGTTAATTGCCGTGCGCATATACTCGTACAAGAGAGCGTTTTTTATTTTCGTTACACACGCCACCACAGTCGATACAACGATGGCCGAGTCTTTCACTGATCCCATGAAGACGCTGGCTGCGGCGTTCAGCACATGTTTACACCAAACGAAACCCAAACAAACAATTTATTGTTCAATATAAACAACATTGACCCGAACCCTGTACAGAGACCCTTTGATCATTGGCCTGACCTTTGCGCTATCCCAATCTAATACACGCCCAGTCATCCTGCTGATAAGATATTAACCAACTTGCATAACACTATCCGCTATCTCCCCCATCCCCCATCCCCTTCTTTCCTGATACTTTTCCTTTTTTGGATTATAATTCACCAATATAACTAGTAACAAGACAACCATTCCAAGTGCATCATCAGCCGTAAATAATCGTTAAAAGATCACAAACGACATCATATCACGCCAGCCCATTCGGGTCATAGGCGTTCATTGCTGTACAGATGTTGTTTTACATAAACTGGATCATTCGAGTATAATGTTTCCGTGCTTTATGGGGCATACTAGTGTGTCTCAAAATCTGGAGATATCTGGAGAGCTCCAATATCTGCAGGATTTTTCAAAATGGATACGCTTTTGGATACGCTTTTTTCAAAATGGATACGCTTTTGGATACGCTTTTTTCAAAATGGATACGCTTTTGGATACGCTTTTTTGAAAATGGATACGCTTTTGGATACGCTTGTTTAGAGCGTTTTATAACTTGAACTGGATATATGTTTTTATAAGTATTACGATACAGTAATTGAGAAGCTTAATATAAAAGAAGAGACTCCATTTTCATTTCAAGCTACTATTGTCCCTAGCTTTATCACATTGTACTACACTTCGCTTCACTATTTATTTAACGCTTGCCATTACAGCTTTAACTTCAAAACAATGCCTCCTACAAGGAGTTTTGCCGAATCTACGAAATTTTTTATCAGGGGGGTCGGAGGATGCCTATAAACGTTTCTTCATCCTTTTCGTTATTGCCACTTATGCTGCAACCTTCTTCTATTTTTACTTCGTTATCGTCGTCGATGTGTGGAGTAGTAGACAGCGTAAAATGCGATACCCCGTAACACGGTCCGAGCTTCCAAATCGCTACGAAGATTCGCTTGCACGCATTACGTTAGCCAACCGGGTTGACCGACAGTTTATTGGTTGCTGTGGATGCACTGTTGCCGCTTTCGATCGCCTGCATCGCCGGTTCGTGCGCTTTTATCTGGCTTTAAAGCAGCGTGGTCGCTCTCACTCTGACCTGGCTTCACACATACAACAGACAGGACACAACCGGTTCCCTCTATGGTGTTGTGCCAGCTACTACTTCGAGAGCAAGGAATCTTGGTCTAGAGACGCTGTACAAGGTCTTCTCAAATGAGAACGACAGGCGATGGCGAATTCGTTGGTCATCACAGCAAGAAATGGCTCGATTTGCATCAATCATACAGCATGTCGAACCATCGTTGCAACGTGTATTCGGTTTCGTGGATGGACTCAACCTAAGAATCGAGGATCCAGGCGAAAACAATATTCAAGACGCGTACTACAATGGATGGCTGTCTGACTGTTATGTAGCACAGGACATTGTTTTCACGCCGAATGGTCGCATATGCTGGATCAAGTAGGTGTCATGCTAATTTACTTTTACTTCATGTCACATTGCTATCTAGTATGAATGGATCACTGACAATTGAGCTTAACTTAGCTACAACTGCCCTGGATCATCGCATGATTCTAATATTACCGAGCCACTCCTATCTACAGTTCTTCGAGAACAAACGCTCGGTTGCAAAAACCGGGGTACAACTGTACTACAGGTATTCAACACTGCGCTACACGAGCACGCTTTTCCAGCAACATGGCAGCGGTCGACCGTTATATTACTGCCGAACAAAAGGGATCGCATGCTGCTCAAGAACTGGCGCCCGATTTCGCTCATCTGTACCGATGCCAAGATTTTTACTCGTCTTATAGCCAACCGCGTCAAGTTTGTTTTGCCCGACTTGATAGATCCACATCAAACTGGATTCATGGCTGGTCAGTTTATTGCTGACAACGGTTTCATCACGCGACTGGCAATGGAACTGGCGCAGAAGTTCAAGCTACCAAGGGTGGCAGTACTTCTCGACGAAGAAGGAAAGCATATGAGCGGTTGCATAGTCAAGATCTACAACAGTGTCAGCTTCACTTTGGATTCCCAGTGGAACTGGTGGATTGCTTGATGTCCCTTTTTTTCAACACGTCAATCTGCATCAATACCAACGGCTTTTTTCATCAGCTTTTGGACAACAACGTGGCCTCCGCCAAGGTGACTCAATATCTCGTCTGCTTTTCAACATTGCCATCGAACCGTTTCTATGTACCATCCGGCAACACCCTGACATTCTTTTCAGTCAGCGGTTGGATCACCGCCAAGATCAGCGATATATCCCGACGTCTCGCCTGTTAGGACCTTGGCGTACGCCGATGTCGTCTAAATTATTCTTGCGAGATACGCACGAACTGGCTGCCTGTTTAAATCTCGTCGAAATCTATGGCCAGACATCCATGCACGGATCAACCGGGATAAAACGATTGCTGTCTCTCTATTAGGCGCGGACCAGCCTCGCTGGCGCCTGTCTTTATTCTCAGCGGGTATCACTCAATGGGACAATTTGCAGGCTGGCGATGCGGTCAAATACATGGGTATCCTCTTACCAATGCACCACGCCAGCTTGACCGTTTCTTTGGCGAGCTCCTCAATACAATCTACACTCACGTCAACATTCTCACTGCTCGCAATCTATCCATTGCTAGCCGTGGCCTGGTCGCCAACTCCCTTGTCACAAGCAGACTCTGGCATACTATAAGAATCTTACCAACACTGACATCTTTCCTCAACAAAGTTCGGTCTGCCCTCATACGATTTTTTTAAATATCGCAATTTTCCAACAGTCAGCTTCGCAACCTATACGCGCCCACGTCACGAGGGAGGGTTGTCTATCCTTGATCCCGATACTCAACTTCAAGCACTTCAGTTACGATGGGTAATTCCTCTGATCACCGCCAACCACAATGACCCAAACTCATTGTCACTACCAATCATCCGTTTTTGCTTAGCCGCGCTCGCTGACGCCTGAGATCCTTTGATTCCACTGGTTTGCGGGATCCTCACACAAGCCTGCTACGCCG
Source organism: Zychaea mexicana (assembly GCF_025766255.1). Lineage (NCBI taxonomy): Eukaryota > Fungi > Mucoromycota > Mucoromycetes > Mucorales > Lichtheimiaceae > Zychaea > Zychaea mexicana. Next base: position 184,708 of record NW_026516735.1, on the reverse strand, counting down.
TACCACACACTCGCCTCGCCAGCAACATCGTAATCGGCTCCTCCGTTTTTTCGAATTATACCAACGGGGTCAGTGCTCTCTCGCACCCAGCTTTGTCCGCCATTTTATAATATATCTATCGAGTCACCAGCGACGCACACAACGTTTGCCTCCCGTGCGACCTACGACCCCAGGAATCTCGTCCGGCCTACCCTACTGACAGGAATTGCCATCGACGAGTTGACCAACCAATTGTATCGCCAAACCCTTCTCACGCCCCTGTCAACATTACCTGTCACCTATCCGCGGGCAACCCGAGCAGCATGAAAACATTTTTGGCAGGCACCACAACAAGCTCCCCAGTCGCGCTCGTCTTCACCAGTTGATCCCGGACAGCTATCCCTCAGACTCATGCATTTTCTGCGACCAACGGTAACCGATCACCACTTTATCTGGACCTGTCCAAGGAAACGCTCAGTCTGGGATCAAGTTGCCACTGTCTGTCTTGCCACACCTCACCTCTCGACTACCAACACCTCCATCTTACACACACTACTCCGCCACACATTAACAACAAATACAAGATGCTCTCTTTCCACTTATTTATTGCTTGCACTGCCCTTGCTATCTGGCAGGCGCACTGGAAACGTATTTTTGAGGACGCCGACTTCGTATCCAATCACGTTGGTCAACAGGCAGTGAGCATGCTCACCCGCCTGCATCAAGAACTAGCTTTATAGACAACTGTGTATCAAACTTATCTTCCATTTAAATCGGTTTCTCACACCGATACAATAAAATTTCTTCTCTTACAAAAAAAAAAATTCGCTAACTGTTAAAAAACTAATATGTATACCAGTTTCGAACGTAAACTAACGTTCTCTTATACTAGGTTTACCTACCCACCTGCAATTATGTTAATTGTCAAGATGATTGCAGTCAACGATCTGTATGAAATATATATATTTAAATGGAAAAGGGAACGAATAGAAAGAAAGCATATGAAAGAATATATATCAAAGAGGAGTGGTAAGATTTAAAGTGCTAAGACAGAGAGACGAAGAGAAAGGGAAGGAAAAGAAACAAGATATAGTGAGAAATCTAAATAAGAGCACTACGAAGAGAAATTTACATACTGTGTAAGGGAAAAGATCTATAGATATAAAAAGCATGCTAATGTTACAAAAAGCAATGATTAATATACATCAAGGGGGAATTATTTTTGGCACATACTTAAACATTGCGAGTGTACCGGGGTACATCTGTATATGTTCTGGGCATTGTACGCCTACGACGGGATTGGATTATGTTTGCTAAATATGTGTGGATATCGTCACGTTCAACACTCATGTCGAAATCTCGCAGCAAAGCGGGAGGCAACGAATTACGGTAACCCGTGGTTTCAACCGAAAAGTCATCATCTAATTGTTGCATTCTTTCGAACAATTCACGACGTTGCCGTCTATTTTCTTCCATCCGCTGCTCACGTCGCAAAAGATCACGCTCACTATCATTAAGAATGACAGTGTATTGACCATTTTCGCCAGTTTCAGCCGCTGGTGGTGGTGACCGTTGATTTACTGTTGTTGCTGTATTCACTGCGCTTCGTCAACGTCGGGGGAGTCGTCTATAGTGATGATGGTGGGAGTGGTGGTAGTTGGAGCAGGGCCGCCTTCTTCAGGCAATGCCATATCACGAAAGATATTTTCTGCTAACTAAATAATATAGGAATAACGTGTTATGAAATACTGTGTAATTAGTTCATCTCCAACGGACTCGCTGTCACTCTGTTTTTGCGGAATGGCGAGCCACAAAGCACCCCAACATGATCATAAATATCTCTGTATAAACTACTATCCACTGTATATAGTGCTGTTATGATAACGTGAGCAACTGTACGGTACCCTAAACAGAGAAATCATCGACTTATCGGCTGATAATGTATAGTACTAGCTAAATCACCCATTTTGTGATGCAAACAAGCTTGTCAAGATATCGAAATATCAAGTTTACAAAGTATTTTGCTCTTTTAAGGTAGCAGGTTCGGTACATATCACAACTCTTTCACATCCTTTTCCCCAAAGTGCAATATCACCGCAGTCTCACTAAAATTGAAGGTAATCGGATTCATCTCCAACAAGAGGATAGCGAGTCCACTGGAGATGCTATAAAAATCAATCTGCTAACAGCAAAATATGAAGAAACTGAACTTACTGGTCTAATACGAATGAACGGGGCAATCGAAACACGTTGGATGAAGTATCCCCTAGCTGCTATACGACGAAAGCCCGAACGCAACACGAGATGTTTACAGCATAGGAACCGGCTTTTCAAGAAAGCCTTACAGCCGCAAGTCCATGTATCAACTGATGGTATGTCCAGTGTATCGGCGTCCACGTTTTCTGTTTTGCGGTAGTCCTTGTTCCACTGGCTAACCAAGGATTGTTGCCATCTTGTATGGGCACGAGAACGGACAATATCACGATTATATTTGTGCCGCAACTCAGGAAAATGCTTATCCATGATGACAAAGACAAGCAAGTCCAAGGGGGCACGGTTGTGGCGGTAGAGGTGGTTGCGCTTCAAGACCTTCCAATGGGCTTCAATAAGCATGGTTGTCTTGCCTGCAGGGATACGATCCGGAACAGCACTGCGCGCCCGTTGTTTCCATGCACGTGGTTTATACCAGTTGTCGTAGAGGTAATTCCAAGCATCAATATTCTGGTTTATTTGGCAATCGTTGTAGACTTGTTCAGCAGCATATTGAGGAATTTCATCAGATGTACGTCTATGTGCGACTATATATTTAACGAATCAGCAGCTACGTTATTGTTAGGGTTACGATAATTTACATGAAATTTTAAAAGACTCGGGTGCATGTTTAACATGGCATTTTACCATCAGGTATTAATGGATGCATATGATATTGCTCAGTCATCATATTGATGATCACAGTGTGTGCAGATTTTTGCATAATTGCAATTCTTCCGCCGCGGCCTCCAATTGATGGCACAAAGTCTGTGTCGATGAAAGGGAATGCTGCTGTGCTTCAAAAGGACCGTATGGTGGTATGTTTGTGCTTCGCGCCTGGCAGAGATTGCGTTCAACCGGTCTTTGTAAGTGCCACAGACATAAACGTAATCGAACAGGGCCCCACGTGGCTTCGATGGCATTCATTTGAGCTTGTTCTTTATCACCATTTACAGTGGCAATAATGCCATACAACTCGGAATTAGCACGATTTGTTTAACGTCGAATCAATGCAATACTCTTCAATACATCCACTCATCATCAACAAATGGAAAAAAGGAGTAATGAAACCAAAGGCAACATAATCAAGAGTACGTCACCAAAACACCTATTTTTTTATTAAACTATATAAGACTTTACTCACACTGGAATATCACTACTAATTTTAAGACCTAACGGCAGCTTATACAGCAAAACCTGGATCATTGTCAGTAGATATCTGTTTCTACGTACCTCGTAAAACCCTCGACTGTTGTAGCGTTCAACAAGCATCCTGGTCGACGTCATCTGGTCATCATGAAGACGATACTAGGACTCAAAGCTGCGGCTCCACCAGTAATACACTTTCATAGGTGTCACATCATAGTTTTGGAACAGTTGGATAACACGCCGGTACAGAGCTGTCGCATCCGTTTAAAGAACGTTTTCGGCAATATCCGCACGTATATCGGAAGGGACCAAATTACGCTCGATGGTGCGGATGGTGGCTCCGTGCTCATCAACGCTGACACCTACGTTCTCGTGCTCTTGATGTGCCACCATGAGCTCTACGTAGCCGAGTTTTCTTCTAATCGTTCCCTTGATACGGCCTCCGCACGTGAATGTAGGCATTCTAACATTCACGCGTCTAAGAAGCTCCTCCGAAATCTGGTTCTGGTACGTTTGGGAGCGCGAACAGTACGCAGTGAACGATAGGTTGTTCGATTGCTCTGGGTCTGCCACATTCTTCAATATATAGCGGTATCCGTCGCACTTTTGCACCTCTTCTATAATTCTATCAATCATGTCTTCATCGGACATAATTTCCATGATAGAATCAATGGATAGATAGCAATAGAACGGGGTATCCTATAGAGTTCAAAGATAAATAAGCATGGACAAAGCAAAAACGCAACTACAGCATTATTTAGGTAGTTGACCTGCAACCATATCCTATTTACACTTACAACGGTACCTGGACCTGTATATTGTTCTTCCAATGAGTTGAGGTTTACCATTCGGTCGATAGGAATAACTTCAAGGGGTGTATCCCTATGACGACAATCAATACAAGTTCTGTATGGTCTCGTCCGACCGAGGTAATCAAGTCCTGGCTTGCAGTGGCGACATCTCTTGCAATAATACGATCGACTTTCGTCGAATGCATTGCTAGCGATCGCTTCTTGAACAGTAGGCAAACGAGTTGGGCCAATTGGCAAGGTGGTGTTAGAAATGAGATCCATAGCTAATAACAAGAAAGGAGGGAGAGAGAGAATCAAAATAAGCTAGGCCCTGGGGATCACTCTATTGAAACTCATCTACCATCTATTGCTACTTTGATAAGCCACATATAAAGCTATAAGAACAAAATATCTCATACAAAGTCGCTTTTAGCAACAATAAATTATATATCCAAGAGTTATTGTAGTTATTGTAAGCTGGATATATTTTTTGAAGCCTGTTATTTTATTGTTTGCGATCGTTTTTGATAATTTCATAGTTTTGGAAGAAGTTACATTTTTATTTATCGGAATTTATTTATCCGACTTTCTTGTGCGCGAATTTTCAGCGGCTCCTATGAAACCTACTCATTTATATCGTTTGTTGCAGCTTGAGCCCTTCAGACAGTCATTCTACTTTTGTTATGGCAATTCTCATTGGCAAGAAAACTAAACCCACAGCTTTAATCATAGAAGCCAGGCTATGCACGACAGTAAATGTAAAGCTATGTACCAGCAGCAGCGTTTGTGTAGCATTGGAAAAAAAAGCAAGTTGTCGGCCATTCGGGGCTTCTTGACAGGTGCATAGTTCCCACACGTTACATCAGGCAATATTTGGAAGGGGTGTGTTTATGCACCAGCGGGACTGTTGTTGTTGTTGTTGTTGTTGTTGTTGTTGCCGACTCACGTGTTGGGAGTCTATGAGCTTCATTAGCCGTGCTGGTCGATCTATCATGAGATCAGATCCAACCATCCAGCAGAGCGAAAAGAAGCTTAAGCACGTCTTCTATGTTAGGTGTTACTTGCGCAAAGTAGGGGTAGACGAGTAAACACAAAGATAGAGATGAGCCGGCGCCATTATTGTGTGGTTGACAAGAATCACTTGGCAGACCAGCAGCAGCAGGCTGCTCGGTGGCGCGTGACTTTCTGTGGGGGAGAGGAAGGTGTTTGAATCTGCATAAAACACATTTTCCGCCGCCCTCTTCTTTCTTACTCTCTTTTCTACTCTTGTTTTTTTACATATGCCATGCTAGCATCAATACCTGTTGCATTTGTATCACTACTTCTTGCTCTGCTACAAGCTGGCTCCTCTGTTACAGCAGATGACCGACGACAGCAGCAATTCCCATTTCTGTCAGTAGGAAATCAAGAAAACGACGACGGAGGAAGTGTATTATGCGATCAAACAACAGCACAGCAGCACCCAAACAGTCTTCTCCATCCTTTTACGAGCGAATGGGTACATGTGCTGGAACAGTTTTATAATGCCCTTGGTGGCCATGCCAATGCATCATACAAAGGACACGATTGCCCAGTATCACTGCCAACGTTTGATTGTGAAGCGTTTTACTGGAATGACTATGCCTATATTCCTTCTCGCGATGCTCAGCACCTACGACCTCATGTAAGCTAAATGTCGAATGGTAGCATAGAAGAGAGTGTGTGGTGGGCAAGAGAAAGGACAGCGCCCAAAACTTCTCTTGGGCTACTGATTACGACGGGACGATGATGGTGTCTACTGCGTATATTTAGGACATCAAATCAGTGATTGCGCTTGGGGACAGCATTACTGCTGGGTTCGGCATGCTTTCAGGTCACATTACCTACTTGATTTGTTATTGGGGGAGAACGGAGAAAAATTTGGGGCTTTTTTTATTTGTGTGCTGTATGTTTGGCTTCAACTAACATGCAAGCATTTACCGTTTTGCAGGTCGACCACCCTTTGCAACTGTTTGGGAATATCGAGGCAAAGTGTTTTCAGCAGGCACCGATCCGGACGAGTATACTATTCCCAACTTTTTGAGCATATACAGCAACGCTGCAGGAGGACCTGATGGTGTCACCTTTCCCATGTCACGTGGCAAAGATTTGGATAATGCGGTATGTGTGTGTGTGACCAAGACAAAACCTTCTTGAATCATGCGTCAGCGGAAAGAGGAAAAGCTTATTCTACACTGTAGATCAGTGGGGCAAAGACACAGGATCTAGACGGCGAAGTGACACGTCTAGTGCACCTGCTTAGTTCCAACAATCACCATTATCAGAGGATCAAGGACGAATGGAAACTGATTACGCTGTTTATTGGGGCAAACAATATCTGTGTCTTGTGTGACCCTCCCATGACACGTCTGCCATTGCTTGCTCAAGCTGATGCATTTGAAGACGATATCCGACAAGCCCTTGGTAGGTTAAAGAAGGAAGTCAGCAAGTCATTCGTGAATCTGGTCGCATTGTTTAATGTGAGTATCCTGTATGTTTTCCCACGGCTGCTGTTGTGTTATTGTGTGTTACCTCACATCATTTATCCATCATCCATCATCTACACGGCTAGGTCTCAAGTGTCTACGAGGCGGCTCAAGGCGATCCATATTGTGAATTCGTCTGGAACAAGGCGCATATGACCATCTGCTCTTGTGTACAAAACGATGAGGCACAACGACGAGGTACATATTTTTTTTGTGGAAAATCGAACATTCAAATTGGAGCTGACTGCTCATGACTAACATATTATCATGCTATGACTGTCAACAAAAGCTGCTGACGATATGGTGGCAGAATACAATAAGCGTTTACATAAACTGGCGTCTGATGAAGCACTCTCTGACAAGCACTTCCAAGTAGTCTACCAACCAGGCTTTACAACATTGCCCATTGCTAAATACAAGCAAGGATATTTAAGTGGCATTGACTGGTAAAGTGTTTTAAATGCTGCTGAGTCTGCTTCATCTGATGCTTTTCCCTATTTTACAGCTTCCATCCGAATAGGTGCGCTAATCAAGTCATGGCTATGGCTTTGTGGAATGTTAGTATATACACAACGTACAAACATCATACACACTATGCTCTAATATGCACTAATTCATCGAATCACAAATCACCCCTTTGATAAACTAGAATATGTTTTCGACTCCAGAAGAAAAACTTCGACCATTGGATCTTGCGTCATTGAAGTTTGTTTGTCCTGGACCGGATAGACCGTATCTGCAATAGATTGAACTGTAATAGCATAAAAATGTTGCAAATGGAAGACGGTCAAATAAAAGGCGGTGTGTGTTTTCGTTTTACGTGGACCATCGTGTCTGATGTGTGCTTGGTATTTCTACGTTTATGATAACATGCGTTATCTTCTTTTTTCTGTTCCCCGATCGCTACCTTACCATATTTGACAGGCATGATGAGCCGGTGATCAAAGCCAGGGGCTTCTTGAAAGAGCTGGCCACTTTTACAGCCAATGACAAGGTCACAAAGTAGACCTATTGATGAAGACTAATCTTGCAGGCAGATATACTTGTTGCGAAGTTGACAAAGCGAACTATGGTGTTGCTAAAGTCGTTTGGGACCGGATTATAATACTCCTCGACCTTCACCAACGTATCGCTTCATGTCGCCTTACAATTTATCCTCTCTCACTAACTCGTTGAATTGCTCGAGAAACAAAATTACAATGGGCTTTGTTGACCAGAATCGAAAAAAATCGATATGTATCACTTGATTTTTAACTGTTCTCCAATCTAAAAAAATCATTAGTGCAAGTCAAACGCTACTAGATTCCAATGATAATTAATCAAGCAATCAAGCTACATTCTTTGTTTTGAATTACCGGTTGCACGGCCCTAATTATCCAGCAGAGGTTGTTACACAGAAGAATAACTCCACACTTTGTCCAGGAACAAACGGTTATTAGATGATGATTTCGTCCCTATTTTTCACCTTCTTTTTTTTTCTCTCTCTCTCTCTTTCGACTCTTTTTCTGTTTTTTAATTATTACAAAATACATACCTCTCTAATATGGTCAGAAACGACAACAATTGTATATCCGAGTCTAAAGAAGAAGAGGAAGAAGAAGGCCCGATGGATACGGTCGACTTGACCAAGCAGCAACAACAACAACAACAGTCCAATGATAATGACAGCAAACCTTTATCTCACCATGGAAATAACAACGACAACGATGCAGCGGAAACACTTGACATTGAAGCGATGGCAGCTGCTATTACAGCAGCAGTACAAAGCAGTGGCCGAGGGACATCCTCTATGGCACTCGGCAACGCATCCATTATTCCTAACCGAGCGAGAAGTCAAAGTGAAAGCACTCGAACCCCAGCGAGAAATAATGTGAACAACAAGTTACCACCACGAGTCATACCCCAGGATGCCATGGCACCACGACCTAAACGTAGCAGTAGTATGAGCAGTCAACACAGTTTACCACCTTCATTTACGTCCTCCTCCTCCTCATCAACATCAACACGAACACGATCCTCATCATCAGCATCCTCATCGTCAAGGCATTACTCGGCTCGGTTTTCTTGGTTGGTTGGACATTCACAAAACAATAGTAACAGTAACAGTAACACGATTGACACCCAACGTCAACAGCAAGAAACAATTGTTGAAGAAAGCTCAGAAGATCCTTCGGTGGATGATGGCCGTAATGAGTTACTGTATCGAGGCATTCGTGTCAAGGAAATGAAGACGACGCTCAAGACAATGGTGATCCCCCATGAAGTCGAGAATCCAATGCCCAAAGTAGAGCTGCAGCGACCTGGTTTTGCTCGCATTAATTATTAGAAAAGATTGGATGATCCCTTTTTTTTATTATTATTATACTAGTACTTATTAGTGAATTTGTGTACACACGCACACACAACACATGCATATATTTATACTATGTGTGAGACAACAACAGCTCATATACTTTTTTTTACATAATAAACTCTTTCTTTCGTTACATCATTTTTGCCTGTGCGCATGTGTATTTGTTTGCGTCGGTGGAAAATGGAGATGATATGTTACAAAGTAATAGTGTAATGGTGATAATAATGAAAGATGATGAGGATGTTGATGTTGATGTTTGATGGATGCGTGATAAATGAAGTTAAGGGGCAATACTATTAACAGATATACTATTTTTACAAAGCAAGACCAAAACACACAGATAAAGGGAAAGAGAGAGAGAGGTGGAAGGGGGGGGGGGCTTAAGGAAGAGTAATAATAGTAGTAATAGTAATTCAGTCATGGCAGATGGTACCATTATCCAAGAACGTCCAACCTTCAGGCTGCTTAAGTCGATCGGCGATCCTTGACTTGATCTGCTTACGTTTCTTATCCAAAGAAACCAAAATGTCAATCTGCTTCCTTCGTTCACCATCCAATTCCAATTGCCGTAGTTCTCGCCAATGTTCATGCTTGGGACACTTGCCAATCTTGTTGCAAATAGTATAATCATGCAGATCCACGCCATCCAAAAAAACGTGTTTCTCTTCTTTGGTGCCATTATTACTACACCTACTGCTGGTGGTGGGATCCTGCAACTCCACTTTGATATCCGTCCCATCCCTGGAGATGCTTTCGATAGCATGCCAGACACTGCTTTGCCACGCAAGTCGTGAATCGTACCCACACATCTTGGGGTCATTGTCTTGTTGGCTTTCAAGTACTTGGTGCAAGAACTGTGCCTGAATGTCCACAAAACTGACAATAGCTCGGGCTTTGGTCCGTTCTTTTTTCATCCGTGCCAATCGTCCCATATCCCATCGATTCGAGTCAATGTTGAGCTGACTTTTGTTGCCGGGTTGTTGTCGTGTCTGAAGCATTTCCTGTAACTTCTTTTCCGTCGTCGACTGTTGTTGCTCCTCCGTCCTCATAGTATTATGGTCATCATCATTACCAATGCCACGATCATGTTGTTGTTGACGATAATTTTGATGATCTGAATCATAAGTTTGTTGTGCTCGCTGTAATCGATCTCGTGCAACCCGCATACCGCACGCGTCTGAGCAGTATTTTGATCTACTGCTGCCTCGCGTGCTGCCACGAGCCGGACGCTTACAATGTGGATTCGCACACACTGATCGACGGGTGGATTTTTTTCCCGTAGCTGTTGTACATTCCTTGCAGTAATACAGATCGAGGAACTCGCCGTCCCTTGCTGTAATCCCGACACACGCGCCATGGAACCATTTGCCGCAGTGATCACACAAGAGCATATAGCGGGGACTTTCAAAAAGTGATTGACACGTACAATACCGCTTAGCCTCCTCCTTCTTTGCTGCTTCTTTACTACTGCTCAAACCGCTATTACTACTACTGCTTGCAGTCTTCTTGTTGGCCTTCTTTTTTGCTGCATTGGCTGCTTTTTCCGCTGCTTTTTGTGCTTCGGATTTTGGCGGTCGTCCTCGTTTTTTCGGTACCTTCTTTACTTGTGCTGATTCGTCAGTTGTCGCCAATTCAGTTGCTGTATTAGCAGTAGCGTCAGGTGTAGCTGATAATTCCTAAAAAAAAATATGTTTTTGATCGTCAGTGTGTGACCAGATCGAGGAAAACGCTGACAGACGCCACCCCATTCTCTGTGTAACCTCCTATATTGAGAATTATTATTTTTTCCCATTTTGCATACTTTAGGTTTTAAAGACGACGATCCTGCGTCGTGTTGTGGCTGCGTTGTCGCTGTTGCTTTTGATGCCGCTGCAGAGGGCGGATTCTTTAACGGTCGTCCCTTTTTCGCCGGTTTCCCTGGTTCTGCTGTGCTTGCAGTCTTTGTTTTCTTTGGTTTTTTCTCTTTGATAGGTGGTGTTGGAGGTGGTGGTGGTGGTGGTCTCGCAGAGGGTTGTATGATTGGCTGTTGTTGAATATAATGCGGCGGCATTGCATTAGGATCCATAGACGGCGGCGGTTGGTGGGACGCTTGCAAATAATAAGCTGGATACGGTTGTGGTGGTAGATATGGATTGTGCTGATGCTGATGCTGATACTGTTGAGGCGGATGGTACATGTAAGTTTCTGGATATGGTGGCGGTGGCTGATGCTGATGGTGATATTGAGGATGTTGGTGATGAGGATGAATAGTAGCAGTGTTGGGCGGCATGGGAAAGGGCGCAACAACATCACTGTTTTGACGTACACGTTTAGGTTGATTGCTGTGATCCACAGGCAAACTTCGTTTCCGCGTGTTCGCTGTAGAAGAAGTAGTAACAGCAGCAGCAGCAGGAGGAGGAGGAAGTTGTTGAATGTCATTATTAGTGCTGAAAAAGGGCGGGGTCGTTGATGAGCTGTTACTAGGCGATTCTGGCGTAGGGTAATGGTAGTAGTAATAATGGTTTCCGGTAGGCGATGGAACGGTATACATCGGTGCTGAATTTGGTCTAGGAAGGGTATCGTACGACTGTGGTGGTGGTGCTTCTTGTTGCTGTGGATAATAATGGGGATGATGGCTACCATTGCTGTTCTGTGGATGATAACCAGGTGTACTGTTGATAAACTCGATGGGCGGAGCGTGCATTGACATTGTTGGTATCTGGCGCACATCTGCTGGTGTTGTTGCTGATGAAGGTGGCGGTGGTGGTATTAATTCCCCTGCTGCTGAAGACGAAGGTGACGATGACGGTAGTGGTGGCGGCGGTGGTGGTCGACTAGGACGGTGATGCCCGTTTGTGGGTGGCAGTGCGGAAATGGAGGCATACACGTAGTGCGGCTGTTCACCAAAATGGTCCTGAGGCGTTTCCACCGGTTGCCATTTCAGTGTTGCACCTTCCGCAACAGAAGCAATGGTAGAGGGTGTCGACTTGTCCTTTGTTCGTTTGCGGTGTGGAAGTTGTTTTGGCATATCACCCCCACCACTACTACCGCTGCGACTGCCGTTACTACTATTACTGCCACGCTTGTTTGCCGTTTTTGTCACGACTTCTGCCGCCACTGTCGCGTCTTGTGAAAATATTGGCACTAATGTTTCACTACTTGTTCCATTAGTATACCCGTGTGGCGATCGCGTTTGTGATTCAAGCACGCCACTATCGTTTGACAGTTGACGTTGCTGTTGTTGTGCATGTGCTTGGATTACAGCCGGCATTCCTTGTGTTGACGGCGGTTGCGGATGTCTTTGTTGGTAACAGCGATCGTCAGTACTGCTACTATGCCTTGGTGGTGGTGGTGGTGGTGCAGACACTGAGCTTAACGATACCGGATTCAAAATAGAGCCAAGGTTCAAAGCACTTTGGCTTCTGCTTTTGTCATTGGTAAAGGCAGTGTCGTAAGCGGGCGATCGCGATGCAACGGAAGTGGTGCTGTTGCTGCTACTGTTGCCTTGCGGTCCTCCTCCGGTGGATAAGGGTGGTGGCGCCTCCTCCAACGGCCTCTGTGGCATTATCTACTTATGTTGGAGAAGAGGTAAGAGAGAGAAAAGGGAAGGAGGAGGGAGGAGAGAAGGGGTGGAGAGAGAAGAAGAAAAAGAGGAAGGGTGAGGAAGTATGTACGTAACAAAAGGTGTGTTCAATTCATTCATTCAGTCAATCAAAGCGTGGGCAGGCTGCCCATCTGTGTGACTCCCTTTTCACTTTTCTGCCGGCAGCTCTCTCTTTTTTTTTCAGTTGCCGAATGAATCTCGCGGCAATTACTCAGCTCCGTGTATCCGGGGCTGAAATGACCCGTCGTGCTTTGCACCCTTTTCAACATTTTCGTGTTTTTTTCCTTTTTTCGATAATATGCAGCGCATCAGTAAATACCAAATTTCCTTTTATAGACTCAGGTACTATTATGTGATCCCTGAACAATACAATCTACAATAGCCGTAAAAAGCCGATGAAATAATAATGGCGCGTTCGCACATGCACGCGTGCTCGCGTCATCAGAAATATCGTTGACATGCAGACGTTTCTACGTAACATATGAGCTTAACCCATCCACATAGTATTATCGAGTCTTTCTTACGACATTACACCCTAAAAGATATATGCTCTTTAGAACATTTGCTACTATCATACAGCTTTTTAAAAATGGAAAGAGAAGAATTATCCTCCTCATAGGTAGAAGAAGTCCAGCAAGATTAATGTTTCCATTACTGGTGCACTAAGATGTACTGTTTTCGGTTAATTACATTTAAATTGACACTTTTGTTGTTGTTGTAGCTATTAATATGTGGAATATAGATAATGATATGTATATTACTTTAAAGTAAGAAGAAATCAGATGAACGAGATGAAAAGTCATTGCTACTACGCGAGAACTTTGTCGGGAAAGAACAGAGAAAATTCGAAGCAGAAGGTAAAAAATGTAGAGGAAATAAATAGAAAGGAAGAAAGGTTAGAGAATAAGTGATTCCTAAAGTGTGAAGGAAGAGAACTGCTGTATGAGTATACCGAACGTCGATGATGCAAAGTAACAACAGCAAGCAGCAGATGCCTTAAGGTGATCTGACGCCACCGTTGTTTGTGGCGCCTCGAGGTGATTGATGAAGCCACATCGAATCGTCAGATTTCTGGCGACGAACGCTTTCGTATGGCTGTTGTTGCTGCTGCAAATAGTTTGATTGTTGTTGTCTCACTGAACCAGTTCCTGAGGTAATAGGTTCATGTTGCATAGGCCAATCCACTGTTGATTCCCAATCACCCGAAGCGGCATCATGGTTCACAGCCGTGACGTTAGATTCGTTCAACGCTGGCATGGCGTTATTGTTGTTGTTGAGGGCAGGATGCGGTGGCGTTGTCGATACGGGTCTGTTATTGTGGCTATTATTATTCGCTGCAAACATATCTTCTGGAGAATAACCGCCGCCATCTTTACGTTGTTGTTGCTTTGTTGCAGGTGTAGAAACGAGTGTTGCTGTTGACGGCGTAGTTGAATGTGTCATGGTTTTGTTTTTCTGTGACGACTGGTAGTAATGGTTCTGGTCAGTGGTGGGGATCGTTGCGAGCGGATTTAATTGGAACGTCGTACCACTCGCATAACTAGGTTGATTCGCCATGGGAACAATGACGGAACCGGACTTTGTGTAATGCATAAACTCACTGGATGCTTGAGAGCCCTGTGGCATCAGGATGGGCGATCCCGTGTACGTATCAAATTGTTTGCCTGTTGATAAGAAGTCTTGCGTAGGTGCTGGTAGGGTTGTCGTCGTTCCTTGGCTTGTTGGTTTTGGATGGAAAATCAGAATTACGATAAACCATGTAATGACCGACGTTACGTTGACTATTGGTGTTTTTGTTTTTCATGGTTATAATGGGAATTTGCGCCTTATTTTAAGCTGCAGAACATCTAACCAGCACTTACTGTTGCAAATGAAAATGTCAGCAGAGAACTTGTGTGCGTTTAAATACTTGCGTCCGGTCAACCCGTCAGCGCTAAGGATGATGAATGACACGGAATCGATAAACAAGACAATCGATAAAAGCAAGTTCAGCTCCTAATACAATATCAATAAAATGTGAGCAATTAGCTCTCTTTATCGAAGAAAGTAGGTATAGTAGATGCATACTTGGAAATAACGAATCTTGTGAGTGATGGATCGCGCATTATTCGACTCGCGCGAGTTATTGAGCAACTTTTTGAAACGGAAATGAGAAATTACACCAAGAACTGCAACGACAAATAACTCTAAAATATACATGTAAAAGGATTCAAACATTAAATATTCATATCAACATTGTACTATCAAATACATCCTTCAAGCTCATAAAAAATTCCCCGAGATAATACACACCACATCCGTAGATAAGTTCTGGAAAAACTTCTTTATACGTTGGATCGTAAATGTCACGTGAGAAGTTATATTGCACAATAGGAAACATGATTATGCTCAGCACAGTCCTACATGTGCACGTAGTAAATGGATCAAGTAGTACTATTAGTATACGTATGCTATCTTTCGATTGCGACCGAGCTAAATGTCATCATCATACCAGCCGATATAGAACATGAATTCTTTGCTGCTCATGAAACTTGCTTTGGCAACGGAATTGGCAAGATAGTTCCAGAAACATTGTAGTAAAAGTAAAGTACCCCTATATAATGAATATACATCATTAGCCCGGTTGGGAAATCAAACTATGATGGTCGTTTGTCATCAGTTGTGTACTTACGTTTGGAGGGAAAATCCAATACACAGACTGTAGTCTAATAGAACAAGCGGGAAAACGTTTTAGCTATGCATAATCTAACTAAATCACTTTCGATCATAGTACGCTCTTCTGAAGCGATGATTACAAGCAGAACAAAAAAAGGTGGGGGTATAGGGTGAGGAGAGGAGTAGGAGTAGCATAGAGAATAAGGACTAGTACGATGGTGAATCTGGCTAGACCTAGGAAGGAGGTGGGTGGGTGCCAAGAGGCCGTAAATAATATTGCGAATGTAGTATTTCCCAATACGGAGTATCGTAGTAAAATAGCACTCATTGGACAAGCAAGAAATTGTGGACACAAAAGAAGGGGAGGAATTGAGGGGAGGAGAGGAAGTAAAAGGAGTGGCGGAGGGGAAGAGAAGGGTGTTACTGCAGTGGTGATAGTTTTTTTTTTTTGTTGAAATTGGGTGGCCAACTTTGTCATAATGGGCAGTAGTGGTAGTAATGATAATAGCAATAATAAACAAGACGAAGAAGAATAGCACGCTTGCTGCATATTTACCTGTTGGAACGACAAGTGCTTTATCAGCTTCTGTCCACATTACCTCGGGTTTCGTAAATACGTGACCGAAAATATTTGCGAATCCTTCTTCGTATTTTATCTTGCATGTAACGATATCTGTCAATGATGTACGATAATCAATGCGGTAAAGAAGAAAGAAGTTAAAATCGTTAATGTTGCTGGAATTCTTCGCGATTCTCATTCTCTCTCTCTTTCACCCTTCCCAATTAATCAGCCCACGCACCATCATCATCATCATCCCTCGCCCCTATTTTTCTTTTTTCTTCTTTCTATCCTATTACCATAGTAGAGCTGACATGGTACCATGAATAATACTAGCAATGTTACCACGCTCTTGAGTTCACCCTGTCGAAATCTCGATGGTCGTAAACAGTTAAACCCATCCAATGAGTACACTCGGTAGAAATACCAAACGTACAAGTACGTAAGCGAAACGGCGCGCTCTACATATAGTATATACAGAAAAAGTTCGTCAATGAATGCAATATGCTGAAAATCGTTGTTTGTCGTGTGAAGAGTTGTAGATCTTAATATCAAGCTACTGCTGTTGCTGCTGCTGCTGTGTTGCTGATGTTGATTATTCTCTTACGTAGAAAACTGAAATCGCTAAGATGGGTCATTGTTGCTATTAGTTGTCGATAGTCGTGTAGTCGATAAGAAAATATTAGATATTATTTAATAAATAGAAACGTAAGGTGTTCGGAAATATGTGTGTGCTTGTTGAGTGAACGAGAGGAAGAAAAGAAGGGAAAAAATTGGAGAGGATGAAATAGTATAAAAATAAGTGTCTATCTTAAGGCCCCATATTTTTTTGACGGGTAAATCTCTTCTACTATAAACGAAAAGCTGGAATGATGCGTACGTGTCTGTAGATCGTAGCATATGTAAGAAGCAGAGTGTGTCTGGCCAGAGTAGCACTACTAGTGGGTATGATGCATCAATAATGACCGATCAGCCGTATTTCTCATCATCATGCCCCCTTACCCCACCTCCCGCAAGGATTCCTCCTGCTCAATCCTACTTATCCTCATCATTTTTGTGAGAAGAAGCATCTCATCGCGGCGAATGAAAGGGAGGGAGCAAGACAAATACTGTTTGAGGAGGCATTCAAGTCGAAAGTAGTAGCAGTAATTAGACTGTGTAAATCAGTTGCTGTATCCTTGATAATGTGTGTAACGCCAGTTCTTTTCATGCAAGAAAATGCTACTAGCGACGTTAGCAAAAAAAAAAGGAGATAAGGCTTTAATCTAGCAGTATTATGAGGGCAAATACCAACAGATTGCGGAAGAAACTGCTGGCTGCTCGCGCATCCGCCCGTTAGCTCACTTATCCTCTTCCCCGTGGATATGATAATTGCAGCAACGAGTGAAATAAAAAAAAAACAAATTGTACTACTACTATAATACTACAGTAGTAGTAGTAAAATCACATCATTTTGCACACCTTATAAGCATTACAGCTAGGGGAAAGGAGGTATGAAGAAATCCTAAGCAGTTTTTTCGTTTCTTTCCAGTATTATCTGTTCATTTGTGCAAAAGCTAAAATAAGAATGTTCAATCACTACTCTAGAACAAGATAAGCGATGCATATTTTAGGCATTTTTGAAGATCTCATTAGTACGTTAGGCAGCTATGCAGTGAAAGTAACATGATATTGTTTCCACTTATAAGCTTCTCTTTTTCAGACTGGATTAAGCACTTGCATGATATGTGCATAAGATTGAAAGAATTTGATGGCTTTCCTTTTTCGATCCCTTTTCTCTCTTTCTTGTGACCATGCGCAAGAATATGTAGGGGGAAAATTAAGGAAAATTGGAGATATCGATGACAGTAGCAGTCTGAGAGGCCATGAGCACCAGTGTTAGCCAGCCCACGTACTGTTACTACTGCATATATACATGGCTATTTAATTCCATACGTACGTATGAGGAGAGGGCAATCGAAAAAAAAAATTGATGAAGTTCGGTGAAGAAGAGAGAGAGAGAGCAAGGTCCCGTATTTTCTGCTCTACAATGCGAAACGGGTGTGATATAAAGATTGTCTGTAAGACGTGCATACAATATACACAGTAGTCTTTTCGATGGAGTCCATTCATCAAAAAGATATACAGAGAGCTATCACTATTGCGAGGGACGCATCTCTGGTGGTCCGTTTTCTGCATGTTCCATCCATAATACAGTCGCACCCGTTTAAAAAAAGGTACATATTAGGAGGCAGCAGAAACAACGAGTAGTCGCTTCTCTAGCCAACGAAAGGCGTGTTATGTTTATAATAACAGCAGATGAAGAAGGAGGAAGTAGGATGAACGAAAATGTGTTGCTTGGCTGGGGGCGCCTGAAGGAGGGAGGGATGAAAGAGACAGCAATAGTGCTTAGTAGTAATAGCAGCAGCAGTAACCGCAATAACAGCTAATTCTTAGTCCGGACATAATTTCGATATAACGGTAGCCAAGAGCGTGCTTGTTCTGTTTGCTAATATTTCCCATGTTGTGCATTTGTTGTTCTACATGTATAAAACGTTCCTATTTTATACTTTTGGATCATGGTAACCATAAATTGTTTACATTGATAGGAGCTTCTTCCCCGGAAATAGTTCATAAGCTCGCTCTAAGATGTTTGCATAATGTATACTCTCTCGATTAATTTTTCTGTGCGCGGGCACTCTTTAGCCCCTTCTCCGGACAGGTGCCGTGCTTATGAGAATTGTAATTCGTGTATCACCGGAAGCACAGCGCATGTTGAGGGAATTTCAAACCCGATCATTTTCTTTTGTCAGCGGCATTAGCTTTTTGACTTCAGAGACAAGTGTGGGACATATTAAGCATTAAACTCGATTTCTCTTTGCTTCTCTTCTTTTATTTTTTAATTATCATTATTAATTGAAAAATATGGCTGGTCAAAACGGTCAAGCAACATCCGGTGTACGAGCTGGGTACGTTATTATCAGGAACAAACAGGAAGAAGATCAAGTTTTCTTCGTCCCCTTTTTCTCCTCCTTGAGCGTTTGCCGGAACAAAAAGACACGTCAAACCAAGGGCTTCCCTTATTTTTATAAAAAACAAACTGATGTATTTTGGGGCGGGAAATACATAATATAGACACGAGCTCAATGAGGCTGCTCTGGAAGCATACCTTGTTGCCAATGTCGCTGGCTTCGTCGCTCCTCTTGAAATCAAACAATTTAAACATGGTCAATCGAACCCTACTTATTTGATCAAAGATGGAAAGTAAGTCGTTGTTGTTTTCTGAATAAAGCACTCTCAGCATTACCCCAAAGATGTCAAATTCTTGTCAACTTTATAGAAATTAGGAAATAAAACTCATGTTGTACTCTCTCTCTTTCTTTGGGAAAACCTAATGTAGCAAGAAACAATATGTTCTTCGCAAGAAGCCCCCAGGAGCTCTTTTGTCGAGCACTGCACATGCTGTTGAGCGTGAGTATCGTATCATCAAGGCATTGGGTGACTCGACAAATGTGCCTGTTCCCAAGGTTTATACCCTGTGTAGCGACAAGGCCGTTATTGGAACTCCATTTTATGTAAAGTGCATTTTCCAACCTAGGAGACTGATTAGTGGATGCACGAAAGCTCTAACTAATATTGGGTGACGGGATGCTGGTTATGCAGGTTATGGAATTTTTAAAGGGCAGGATCTTTGAAGATGTCCGTATGCCATCCATTCCATATGAAGAGCGCCGAAAGTGGTGAGTTCTTTTTTTCTCTAATTTGCTGCTATGAGAATCCGTTGCTATGAAACTTTCATGCTTATTTGATACACAAAATCTTTATAACAACAAAAAAGCTGGTTCTCTGCGATGGAAACTCTTGCCAAGTTGCACCGCGTTGATTTCAAAGCCATCGGTTTGGGCAACTATGGTAAACCATCTGGTTTTTACGAACGCCAGATCCGCTCGCTTGCCAAGGTGTCGGCTGCTCAAGCTGCTGCTGTTGATGAGGAAACTGGTAATGCCGTCGGCCCTATTCCTCGATTGGACGAGTTGTTCGCATGGTTCACGAAGAACCAAGTTCCTGACCAGGCAACCATTGTTCACGGTGATTTCAAGGTATTCATAGAACAAAATTTGATAATAAAAAATTGCTTGGTCTGTGCACACTATTTTTACTAACATGACAATTTCTTCTAGATCGATAACTTGGTATGGATATGAGTGCTATGAAAGAATGGTTTTTATTCCAATGCCTTTGTACTTTTGTACAACAGCATGGAAGAAGGCTGTATTTTTGGTTATGGAAAGTAGATTTTAACCGTGGTCTCGAACTAATGTTGGTATTAGGTCTATCATCCTACCGAGCCCCGCGTCATCGGTATTTTGGATTGGGAATTGTCAACCATTGGTCATCCATTGTCAGACTTGTCTAACTTGTTGCAACCATTCTACGTGCCCGCTAAGAGCAATTTGGTCATGCGCGGTTTCAAGAACTCGACTGAACCTTTGCCCATCCCTCCATCGGACGAATTAATGCAAGCTTACTGTAACACAGTGGGTAGCCCCTATCCTATTGACCGATGGTTGTTTGCTGTCGCCTTCTCCTTCTTCAGAGTAAGTCGTTTTTGCTTCTCTCTCAATTCCACGTTGCTCTGGTAGAGCAAGAAAAGTGAAGAGACAACGGGACATGGAAAAAAAAGAACATAGCCTAATTTGCATCTGCGTGCATCATTTCATTTTTAGCTTGCTGTCATTACACAGGGCATCGCTGCACGTGTTGCACGCAAACAAGCATCTTCGGCTGAAGCAAAAACTTATGCAGCCATGTTCAAACCCGTTGCTGCCCTTGGCCTTGAGATTGTGGATGAAGGCGATTTGAAACCAAGCAAGCTTTAGATGTAATTAATAATTAGTTTGTAATTGTGCGTTTATCTGTTCATCCACCTCTCTTGTGTCACAAATCCAACAATAAGATAAATTCCTCTTTGATTTTTTGTAATATTCCAACAACTCGTTCTCCGTCTTACTCGACCCCTCTTTCTCGTTGTTTCAATTTGAACACATTCTGCATCATCTTTCAAAGTATAAAATAATTCCTTGAGGATCTGCACACAATAATAGGAGCGCACTCATTAAGGTCATGCAAATGTTTGTTTGTCTTTCTCCGTCCTCGTTTCCCTTTCGTACCTAGGCCATTCCGAAAGTGTGGTGATCTATTGTATGTTTAGCGTAAGGTGACTGACTATACTGCTCGCTACCAACGCCGATAGAGAAGGAAAACGAATTATAAATCTTCCACACGAATACATCGTAGGTTATGCCAAGTCCCAAAGAATTGTCATATTCCTCGTTCAAAACTTTTGCCTTTATATTATTATACATGTCCTTTCAAGGCCATAGCACCTGCCACTAGTTGCATGATTATGTCTAAATCATCTTCGTTTCCTACTTGATAATACTACAAAAAAAATTCGGTTCACTCTGTTTAGCAACCATCGCTATACCATCCAGCACTGAATACAATCTTTCATTTACCTTTTTGATTTTCTTGATATCTCTCACATCTTCTAACTGACTCAAGGGTACCAGGTCTCCTTTTACATTCTCGCGCATTTCCTTTTCAACCTATAATTATTTGAAAAACATATATTTGCGTATAAGTTTTCCTTTACAACTCGGATAAGGTATAAAAATTAGATTATCGCTTGCTAAAGCCACGTTACCTCAGCAGTTTCACCTCCAACTTTAACTACTACTAGATCCTTGGTTTCATCGGTTAATCCAAACCTCCGAAACGCTTGTGCAATCTATAAGAAGTGTTTGGTTTTCATATACAAGAATATAGAGCTTAGTATCCGGGTTGAGTTATGTGGGTGAGCGTGTGTGTGCGAGTGGGTACAATTATTAAAAGTTACGTTCGGTGAAGGTGAAAGATCGACAACAATTTCGGAATGGACGTTGTGGCTCTTTATCTGGTTATTCTGCTCATCGTGCACAGCACGATTGGTCGCGAGAAGAACGTGAAAAACATTCATTACCTAGTTTAATGTTTATAAAAGAGACTATATTAAACATCACGCTCTCAAATCTACTAGTGGTAGTGCTGGTAGTGAATTGTAGTTGATACATAAAAAGAATTCATACCACAGTAGCGTCCACCAGTGCACAAGCAAGTGTTGTGTCTTGTGCTATTAATCGTTTTCGTAACTCAGGTGCATTGGTAACGTTGCGAAAGAGGGATACGTGCACAATCCCGCGATCAGGGTATAGTTCTAGCGTGTGCGATTCCATTACAAGAAAAACGTGAAGGTTCTTTTCCTGTCAGATACGGATTTGAACTATGCGAATTGCTGAGTTACGAACTGCTCACTCACACTCATAGTAAAACACTATTTTCTTTCTTGTTCCCCTTTAAATTCACTTGGAGCGATACGAACACTTAGCGATCCGGATGCAGAACAACAAAAATGACGCTAATATAGTAAACGAGCTAGCAGTATGCCTGGATCCCCTTGCGATCTTTTATTTGAAATACTGCTTGAGCTTTTCGCCAATATGTTAACGGGTGACCGCATGGCATGCATGACGGTGTCGCACTCTTGGCGGACGTGGCTTACGGTTACACCTATTATCTAGCGATTACCGGACGTGACCTTATTGTCCAATATATCCCTAAAGCAAGGCGGGCTTAAAAATTTGCTTCTACACGTTGCCAAGTATATCGAACAATTTGTTGTCGATATCCACCCGAACTTTTACTTGGAGCGAATGACGAAGCAAAGCTTTTTCAAAGATCTCAAATCGTTAAACATCATCGGTAAAGTATCTAGTATTGTATGTGAATATTAAAGCTACAGAGCACCTTCTTTTGTTTTCTCAGTATTATGCACACCCAATGACATTGTCGTATAGCGATGGGCACTCACTGGCGGTTGATTAAGGAGAGTACCTGAACCGCGATCTTTGTACCAATGTATTGCGGACGGTCAGCAACACTTTGACGGAGCTGACAGTGCTCTACAGGGTAGAAAAACTGAGCCCGTCCCAGCTTACTTTCATAGACATTTTGCAGAGCTGTTCATATCTTGTGAAGCTCTATTACAGGTTAAATCCCGAATATATTGAAGGACAAGGGCCGTTACTAAGAGGAATAAGAACCTCAATCCAGGAGCAACAGCTACATAACAATACCAGCAATGATGTCAACTGTAACCTAATCGAGCTTGGAATTTTTTCGCCGTCTACAGTATGAGCAATCAGGATTCAATCGTAGTCTCGTCACAGCGCCCCGAGCTCAAGATACCAGATGCCCAGTGTAGACGACGCAGACAGAAACGTATTTTCACTTTTGCTCCAGTCATTGTCCACAGCTAAAGCGACTTTCATATCATCAAGCTGACGTGAAAAGATCGACTTTTCTGATTACAATACCAGAAACATCAACAACAACTGGATCTTCATCCGGAAGACTTACCAATTTCTTTTCCACCTGACTATTAGCAAGACTTGTCGTCTCCTGTTACATGAGTAATAAGTAATTATCTTCGTGAAATACATTTTCTTTTCAGCTACGGTAACGAAGACTTTTTGCAGCATGACGGTCTACTCCCGCAAGAGTTTGCCATGTCCAACCTTTACAGTGTCAAATGCGTTGTTGGCGAGACACGGTCTCGGATATGCGTCGCTTCGCTTATTCGTGACGCACTCAAGTTCGGCGCCGTCAATCTTCGAAATGAAACACGTCGGGGTGGTGTACCAATTGACGACACCTTACTTAATACTTTGACGTTACTTAACAGTTTAAATGACTCGAATTGCACGAAAACAAGTATTTCCTTGAAAACGGAGTAGCTCTTAACAAAACAAGACTATCCAGCTTATTTCAATCTCACGTAAGTCTCGGTGATACATCTCCTTTGCAATACGTGGCTCTGGATGGTAAATTTCGTTCGGTGGATGCCACAACAATCCTTGATGCGTTGGCGCACATTGTGACATTGCGTGGTGTAAGACTGGCGAGCTGTGCTCCACGGATTGAACAGCTGGACCGATTTCTCGCAGCCATCGAACGCTGTACAGCATTCGATGAAATTCAATTTGAAAAATTGAAGATGGTTACCAATAGGACTCTAGGAGAAGTTGACAGGATTTCGACATTAAAATGCGTCCTTTTGTCGGACTGTCATAAATTGTATAACAATGGCTTCTATACTTTGGTTGATAACAGCAAATCACTCAAAGAGATCAGCATTGATAGAAAGACCAATCATCCAAGCGACTTGGTAGCTTACGCTAGAGAGAAAAATGTTTAATTTTCATGCATCACCTCTCTTTATTATGCACTTTATTACTATTATTGTAACTGAAGCTGTCATTACAAATAATTCAATGGAGTATAATATCTATATCCCTACTACACACAGTTTGATCACTACTACGTTCTCTGGCGAACTTTACGGGATTGAATCATAGATAAAAGAACCCATGCTTGCTGGTTATGTAAACAGCTGAGCTTCTACTCTTAACTCTCAAACTGCATACTATGTATGTAACATGATACCTTCTTCTCTGATCGCATTTTGAAAGTAGCAGACAAGAATTATTTTTAGCGATGCACGCACATCAAAAGGAATGGCATTCAAAGTCTCTGCTTCTTGCCTTTTAAAAAGGCCACCTATATCTTACCCTCCCCTTTTTCTTTTGTGTCGTTCGAGTATATATAAATATTGAGGGAGCATCATTTCTTGAAGTGATTGACGCAGAAAAGTATAGGAACGGAGGACTAGTGTGTAGATCGTCGAACGAGCGAACGACGCAGCAGCAGCAACATGTACCAGAAAGCTTGAATTGTGCCTTGCTTTTTACTATTAAGGATGCATGTTCCTGCTTTGTAGATTATGAACATGCAACGCTCTTGGTCTTCAATCCAAAGTTATGGATCGCTAGTCATGCTGTCAGTAATTCAGAAAAAAAACTAAATGGTATAGCAAAAAACCATCTCAACGATGATTATCGAATATCGGATGTAAGTAAGAACAAGAACTTTTTTTGGTTTTGGGGAATAGAAATATTAAGTGAGAATTGAGCATGATCACATCATTTCTCGATAGCTACAGCTGCTCTGTGCACATACTTCATGATATACGTAGAGGCCACAGCTGCCACCCCATTCATAAAAGGCGCGTACAATGATGCTCTAGATGTTCCTGATAAACCGATTACAGTTGGATCGGACCCTGGGCACCAGCTATGTCAATCCCAAGTGCATTAGCTTCTTTATGTATGATTGCTGTGTTTTCGTGTGTACCTGAATTACACAAAACCAATATAACGCAACGGCATCATATATATAGTTGTAGGGTGAATACATACAATCATATTTTTTGTCCCTCAGTCATCAGTCAGGTATTTATTCTGAGGGTTTTTACTCCAGTTCGGTATATACGTATGCCAAGAGTATACAGCTGGAATTTAAAAGAGCGTTGAGAAAACTCTCTTTTTTACTTGGATAGGCAAATGACGTCGATGCAAACTAAAGTTTGTCACATGCTCACCTCTTGCTGGTCTGCTTTCGAGTATTTGACGCTAGGAGGCATATGACAGAACTACATGGAAGTTAGCAGCTAATAAATTGGTGATCCAGCCTCTATGGTATCTAAGACAAATGGTTGTTTTCAATTCTCGCGAGCGCTTAATCAATAGATGTAGGGCACAGCGCTTAGCTTTATTTCTGGTGGCATCGGCGGTACGTTAACGAAAGAAGGGGTCCAATTACGATTCCGAAAAAAGTGCTACCCAAGAATGGTCGTCGAACATCCCTTTTTTTGCTCTGCCTAAATGACACCCAATGGTACGAGCGATAGGGTAAGTGGTATCCACTATATTATTCATTTCAATTCTTAATTAAATTGTTACATATTACGTCAATCGACCATGTCCCTTTTATCTGTGTCAATAAGAAAGTTTCATGCTCTCTGACCAGGCGACGTATTTCTATCCGCTTGAACATATATCGATGTCAAGAGTTCGCTTGAACCGAATTCCGTACTCAATCAAGAGCAATATATTAGTTATATATTGTACGTGGGTGTAGCTTTGTTCATAAGAGAGAAAAATAAAACGAAATTTGGAGAAGAGTACTTTGGTGTACTCTGTCATTAGGTTAGTAACATTTACAAGCAATTAAAGAAAGGAACCAATTGATGAAGTCAACAAACAAAGCAGGAGAGAAGCCTGGTGAAGGTTTTTTTTTGGGGGTGGGTGAACATTTATCTGGTTACAGTACAAGCGGTATTGTAATGGGCCATCAGTGACACTCAGCAGTTACACTTCTTTTGCCTCTCCTTTTTTAGCATAGGTGGTTGCGACACCGCATGGATAGACAGAACAAACAAACTACGTGTGCTACCACACCATTACTAATCTCCACATCAAAAACCCTTTGATTTAACATGCCTTCAGTTGTAAGTGCGAGGAATCGACCTGTGGCTGTGCTTTTTTCTCTTCATTCATATCAACTGATGCTTTGTTGTATATAGCAATTCTTAGCTATGATATAATGGTAAATGGTTCTCGAAGTGGCATATGTCGTGAAATAATATATACTTTTAGCTAGAGACCATTTTGCTAGTACACTAGCTGTTTGAACTGGTCCAAAAGTCTTTGTATATGCCTCATTACTCTAACGCGTTGTGTAAGAGTTACACAACGCGCATGAGGACGGTATATACTTTATTATTTACTGTTTACGTCTCTCTTTCTAACCGGTTCAATTCCGAGTAAACTTTTTTGAAAATGTGAGCTGGTTGAGAGGAAGGTACAAGAAGGAATGGTGTACGAATTACAGTGCGTCCCTACCTTAAATCCCTCTTATATTAATCCCTCTCCTTTCTCCTTGAATCAAGCCTCGAAAATTTAAGCGCAGCGACTGGATGCGTATTACTTATTCGCGCGCGCGAGCATTTGAGTCAATTATTTGAGTCAATTAGATGCTATGATATCGGGTGATGGTGCAGCACTTTTGTCAATAGATGAGCGGAGCGTGTTTCACCACTCGGACATCTCTTGGCTCTGCATATTAATGCGTATGCACCCCACGGTCCTTGCTCGTGTGTCACTAAGGAATCAAGAGGAGTATGCACATAAGAAGAAACAGAGGATGGGCTAGTGGAAGTATTGCACTTGATAATAATATGCATGGAACTGACCCTTGATCGTCAAGGATTAATTATTATTACTAAAGAGGATCTGACCACGCGTGACCACATGGACTTGCCATCTCCCGAGGATGGGAAAAGAAAAGATCGACATGCATAAGATGGAACGAAGATGCACACTCACACACACATACACACGAGGTCTCGGCTCTGTTCGTGCAGTATAGAAATGAATGATGCTGGGTTTTTGCTCTTCTGCCATGTGGGCCTTTTTGTGTCTGTATGTTTTCTCTCTCTAACCCTCGTTTGCACAATGAGTTGGCGCGCATTTCTTGATTTGTTCCCACCCCGCAATTTCCACGAAAAGTTTGTTTCAAATGACCTCATATCTATGCAGTAACCAGCATTGTAACATCATCACGCGCTTTCACCAGAACTTACATGTAAATCACATCTCTTCTTCTCAGACATGTTTACACGTTTCCCCATCTTTTGACTGTTTTGATTCATTTGATTGACTGATGACAACAGCATCATCAATAACTCTTGTAAATATATCCATATATGGTGATTGTTGCGCGGGGTTGGGGAAAGCAGCATCATGAGTATTATCAGCACTCGCAATCATATCCCCTCCGCCTGAAATCTCATCTTTAACACGATGATGGTAGCATTCCGTCGTTGCCGTTGTCGTCGTTGCGTTTGATTTATTCTTCATTGATTGCATTTCCATCAAGGGATCAATTGAAAGCGAGCTCAGATAATTATTAAATCACGCCCTTCCCCTCTGAGTCTCCCCCACTCCCACTCCCCCAACATCTTCGTCCAGCAATAACGTACGATATCTTGCACTCTTACCTTTTCCGATACTATGTGCACAATGGCAGTCGCTGCTGGTGTTGCTGAGGCCCAATAAAAGCGCGCGCGTTTCCCTGATTTTTTACCCTTCTCCGGTAAATACAGTAACCCTATAAGTTGACGCTTTTCTAACGATTAAATCATATCTATTGAGTTCGATACGCGTAATATATCTGATACGGGGTCTATTTCGTCACAAGGTCGTCGTTTCCTTTGCTTCTGAAGATACCCTTGTCTGTGTTGCGTGAGCGTGTGTTCTCTTTTGTGCTACGTTGGACAAGACTGTTTGCCGGAAAAACAGAGTGCAACGTGGCATCTTGAAGGACACCAATGACGTCAAACGAAGTACCTAGCGGACTTGGTTTATTTTGGTAGGAGGGCTGGAAAAAAGAAAAATACTATAGTTGGCTTTGCCAATATATTGGCTGGGCTTATTTTTTAAACTTAGTCCGTTTCTTCTATATCCCGTCCCCCCACAGTTGCCTCCCCCCTTAGCTCAAACCCCACAGGCTCACATACAATCAACGATAGGTGTTACCAAAGAAGCAAAAAGGAAGAGAAAGACGCACGCATTAGACACTATTTGATGTTGTTATCATCAGTTGAAAAAATGAGTAAAGTAGTAGTTTTAATTAAATGTGTTTGAGTATGTAATGTAACATTTAAGAGTAAATGCATCTAGTACATAAGCAAATGACACAAAAGATGACATGATAGTAGTAGTAGTAGTAGTATTATGGAGGATGAAAAAAAGAGGTATTACATATATATGGAGTGAGAGACAAGTGGGGTTACTTTTACAGGATCACTTGTATATGGACATATTAGAAAGTGGTGATGATAGTGTAATATGCATAGATGTGAAATTATTGTGAAGAAATGTGTGGAAAGATTATGAAGAAAGTATATAAAAAGATAATAGTGGGCCGGCCTGCCATGTTGCTTGTGTGTGTGTTGTGTTTGTATATGGTTGATGTTTGTATGTAAGTATATATCTTGATTGAGGAGTATGCGTGATTGAATTGTTTGGTGAGCGCCTGCTCGTCTATAATGGTTGGTATTGTTGAATGGATAGAAAAAGAAGAAAGGTCGTCGTCGTATAAGGTGGAGAAAGGAGATGATTGTTGTTGTCGTCGTGATAAGAAGGGTGTTGTTGGTGAAGTTGTCCTCGTCGGCCACAAGAGAGTGAAAACGCATGGGGGGCTTGCATCGATCTTGCGTCGTTGGAAAAAGAAGATCTCCCAGTCAGCGAAGGCTGGAAATTGATACCAAGTTACATGGCCAACAGGTTTTGTCATGGCGAATTGGTTTGACTAAGAAGAGGAGTTTGGCTTTTTCGGGCACATCCTAACGACAGCAAAATAACAATAAGGTTAGCTACGTTGTTGCTAAGGAATTTGTTGTTGTGGTAATAAACATAGCAACCATAATTGCCATTAATACTTACATGGAGTAATGACCCTTTTGGCCGCAGTGAATGCATCGTCCGTCAGACATGGTTGTATAGTAGCGTAAAAGATTAGAATTGGCTTAAAGAAAAAGAGAAAAAGAAAAAGAGTTTGCAATAAATCGTATAGTGAACGAATGAGGATAGCCACGTTGCAAAATCGAAGGCTTTATATATAGTTTTTTCTTCTCTTCCTTTTTCTCTCAAACCTCAGCGTACTTGCCCTTTTTGGGGGGAGCATAACAAAATTTCTTTCTTGCTCTTAGGCTGACCACATCACAGGAATCATTGCCTGGTAACGCCGATCTTTGTTTTTTTTATACGTGGCACGTGGCGAACTTGTCATCTTGCCTTTTCATTCGTGCTGCACTCACTTGAGCGATTGGGGGTGCTGGTTTATTAGAGCGGGCTTTTTTTGGTATGCACTGTACAACACCAAGGCCCGATTACAGATCCCTCATTCGCTCATATCTGCATTGTAAAAATATAAGTAATATATTGGCTCATTATTTTTCAATCACAGGCTCTCTTGAGCTCTCTGCTGAGCCCATATACACTGCCAATATACACACTCGCTCCCACACATACACACACACAAAGAGAGACTCATCTTGACCGAGAGTTTGGGTTGGTTTACAAACAAAGTAACTCATTAATTTGACGGTCTTTTTCCCATGCCATGATGTAAATAGTCATTCATTGTTCTACTGCTAATACTTAGCATGATGTCCAATGATCGCTCTTCTCCATCGTAATCCACTAAATTCCACTGTCCGTGAGGGGAAGAGAGGGAGAATAAAAATAAATTAGCAGCTAAGAGGGGACAATGAATACTAAAAAAAACAATAAGTGGCCCACATATTACATACACCGTGGATATTCACCCTCCCAACAGCTAGTATATACCCGCTAATTCTTGATGCGACAATAAATAAATGGTGCTCGCCCCTCCCCGCTCCGGTATTTGTACCGAAGACGGAGTTGATGGCGCCTATGACCAAACTTGTAGAAATGTAACAATAACAACGGATAGCAACTTGATGTAATTAGCAAAAGAGGCAAGAGGAGATTATTCCATCCGAGTACTGCTATTGTGAAATATTTTCGTTTTATGATGCTATTGAGAATTTACTGGTGCATTGGTACCACTACTATGGATGATTAACAAGTGCTGCGTTGGTTTTGCTCATTTGCTTGTTAATTTTCTATTGTGCTTCGCTGACCGAATCCCGCGGAGAGAAGCAGTTTTGGCTTGTTCGGTAAAAAATAATTGCTATCCGAATACACGTGGCTAATTCCGATGGATTTTGCCCGCGCTTTTTTGATTATTATTCATTCACTACTATCGTGATCGTTGTTATTTCGCAGTAGCTGACATGGAAAAAATGCATGCAAGGGAAAATGTAAGAAATCGATGATATAATGCTTCCAGCATATTCTTCTTGACTCACAACGTACGGAAAAACACGTTAAAGTTGAAGCACAGCTTAGGCTCGCAGCAAACAGCCAGTAAGCTGTAGTGGCTTAGTTCGTGAATTAAGAAGTTTCTGGTAACCCTGGTGCAACATACCACATGAAGAAGAAACCTCGCATTTAGGCGGTTCCGAATTCATCACTATGGTATGCTGTCCAGCTGGCAATGGATTATTATAGCGAGAACGGACTATGTTATTACTGCCACGTTTTTCATGGTAGGAAGTAACAATGACAAACAAAAGAGCAGTGAACCCCAACCCAACTCTCCATTTTCGGAATCCTTTCCCGCAGACCGCAACATGCGCAACCCTACGGACACTAATCATATGCACCACTACAAACTTAAATCAGGAGCTAGTTCTTCTTATTTATGAATAAAGAAAAAACGGTAGATTCGCGAACATCTCATTACGATGCTTTTGATATTGACTTTACTGACTATTGTATGTTGGTATATACTGTGTCCGTATTTTGTAAAGATTTAGCCCGCTGACCAGCCCGTCTGTCGTACACACAAAATAACAACCTTCCTATTTTTATGTACGGCTCACCTGTCTATATTCATAATGGATGGCTTGTGTCCGGCTACCTTTTCCAGGTCGATAAACTGCTCACTACTCTACATGTGCAATACTCAACACAGGATCGGTGCATTGTTCTCATGACGGAATCCATACGCCGCCATCATCTGCTAACTTCTTTTTCTTGGGGGTGAGCTGTGTGCCTGGACACCAAAGTTCGAGCTGCGAATTGACGATTAGAAAAAAATAGAACAAAGAAAATATATTTCGATTAAGGGACCAGTGGCAATGAAAGGCTGGCCGGCCCTTGAAAAGACTGGACCTGCTTCCGAGCACTCTATCTGTCCTCCCCTCCACCAAAGAACCCCCAACCCCTTCACCCCCGCCACTAGCGGACCGACGGCATCTCTCGGAAGAAGTTTGAGGAAAAACCCGAGACATTTTTTTTTGTGCCTGAGTTCCTCGTTTCTCCGCAGTTAAAATATGCATGATAAAATTAGTCATAATGGCGTGTATCCATCCGGTTAAGGCTCGCAGCATTTCTTTTTAGCCCACTAGATTTTATGCTTGTGGTGTATGAGTCTGTATGCGATGTGCGTATGCATGTGCATCATGAATTACTATAAAAAGTGCTGTGTGGCTCGTCGTTGGGCCCACAAATAAAATACCCCGGTACTACAATGTTCTATATCGAGCAGGGTGGAGAGCCATGATGGGGCATTACACAAAGAAATACACTGTTTCTGTGTGTACGGCTCGCGAGCTGGGTATCCTGTTTCGGACAGTTCGGCTCTTACACATAACTACTAGTTGGTATTGATCGGACCAATCCTCGACCACTGTCGAGTAATACAACAATGCACACTCTTTCATCTAAAGTATACATACCAAGAATATACAGGTTCCGCTTTCTTTCTTCTTCTTTGTGTACTACGTGTCTGTGTGATGTATGATGCGCTGTCGCGTGGGCCTAGAGTAAAAATTTTCTATGTGAAAAGGGTAAAACAACAACGTGGCAAAATTATATTTCTTGGCACCTTATCGGATCACAACATATCATCATGAAATTTTTCCTATATGTTTCGAAGCGTTCTACTAAGTCATCACATTAATAGCCACCATTATTTCTTTGTTCTCTGTTCTCATTCACTCCCCCAAACTTGTCAGCTGTTTGGATATACACAGTAACATTTATGACAAAACCAAGTCTGTGGCAACTTCTCTTTTTTATGTATTGATGGCGACAAACTGAGAATCGAGATACGAAGCTGTTGTCATGTGTGCAAACCAACTACTATCCTGCTCTGAGATACCAGACAACAAGAAAAAGAAAGGTCTCTTTCCACTACGCGCGTTGTAGTAATTTATCGATAGTCGTTGATGAGTAACTACAGCATGTTGTCACGC
Organism: Zychaea mexicana; assembly: GCF_025766255.1. NCBI lineage: Eukaryota > Fungi > Mucoromycota > Mucoromycetes > Mucorales > Lichtheimiaceae > Zychaea > Zychaea mexicana. Next base: position 152,057 of record NW_026516735.1, on the reverse strand, counting down.
ATATGTTTCATGCGCCACAGGGTTAGTCAAGAGCAACAAATCCCCTGCTTATCATCAATCATCTACCTTTCTCTTCTGTATCAAATCTCACGTCCTTTACTATCAGCATATCCGGAATAGCAACTTTTTTTGAAACTTGTTAGTCCTAAAGAAGCAAAAATAAGCGCTCGCACGTACATTGAGGGTTAAAAAGAACAAATGAAGGAGGCTGGAGGAGGCGAGTAGGGGGATGATAGGCATACATAACGACGATCATGTTGAAGACGATTATGTTATCTCTACGTATTAAGAATACACGCTTCAGCCCACTACTCAATAATTTTTCCCAAAACAGTACGTACTATCTTCCGGCTAATATAAACTATGTGTTCCTTAATGAGGGTTCATACGTATCGAAAAGAATAATGCTGACAAGGTGGCTTTGACGATGACAATGACCGAACAAGAAGTTCGGCTAATAATGTTATTTTTATTTATGTAGAAATTTTACAGTATGTATCGGCGTGAAGACCGTTATCATCCGAGTAAATACCCCATGATACTTTTCTGAGCATCTGCTTATCTTAAAATTAGCGTTTGAATTGGTAAAACAGGAAGACCAGGCTAGGATAAATCAAGAAACGTATTACCTCCATTGTAATGTAGGTTGTGATACGCTATTCCAATTACATGGTGATATGTCATACTTTGAAAGAAAGCACTGGGGGCATACATAGAGTCAGCACTTCATCCGCTTTCCCTTATTTTCCATACCAATTGGGTAAGAAACAGGTCTATTGGATTTGAATGCTGCTGCACCATAGTCGATGCTGCACTTCACGATAGCATAATACGGCATACTTACAGTTGCTATTATGACGTTATGAGTATACGGTGCAAAGCATCTCAAATACGCTATGTGAACTACTTCATGTCTATATAAAGAAGCAAGTGCTATATCATCGATCAATCTTCTAATATCTGGAAGAGTAAGAAGAAAAACGCTTTTATGATAACTGCTTGACTGCTACTATTATACCCATAGAGAAATCTAAAAAAATACATGCGATTGCTGTCAGCGTACACGATACGAGCTATGTATGGCATAGCTTCAATTAGTGCTCGTTACTAATTGTAAAAGATGTATGTGTTCTTCATTTGTCCGGGGAAAATCAATAATAGCCGATCATATCAATGATCACTCAAAGTGTTTGAGGGAATTCAGAATGGTGGACATAAGTTAATGTGTAGAATGTGAGAGACAAACACCGTTCGAAAAGGTGCTATCACCATTGGCTTGTATTATCGGCTGCATGAGTGCCTTTAAAAGCAATTTGCATGTACTGTAATAGCTCGAAACCATCAAGGATTTGAATGCTAGATTCTTACTTGTAATGTTTCACCGCGTTGTCATACCATATTCATGATTGATGGTTCATCGGTTGATGGACGCGATAATGCGTGCGCTATATACCTTTTAACATCTAAAGTTCGAACATATTGAGATGAGGGACATGGCCTAAGGACATATACTATAACTACGCTGCATATAATATACATTTCGACCTGAAATACGAAAGCTATGATGCCTCTCCATTTTGCTTTTTTTTGTTGCGACTCCTTATAGTCTCCCATACTGTATATTGTTTGCTTGACGACGGCTACTAGTCCTATACATAGAGACTGCAATGTATACACATAGAAACTAATCAACAAACAGGTCATGAATAGTCTCTTTCATGGTTCCTTATCCGATTACTTGTATGAGATTATAGCAAGTATTCGTAATACGTCGAAGATTTAAATTTTGATGCTTTTTAAAGCCTTCAAAAACCTCTAAAAGCTATCCAGAGCAGTTAGAAATCTCAGAAATCATTAAATCACAAACTTGAATACCGACGTACTTCTTCAAATCTGGTGCCATGCCCTTTTCCCGTGGATTATAGCCCCACACAATCTACAGTACATATACATACGCAAAATGTTTTTATGTAATTTCGTTGACGAATACCGCCCTCCTTTGTCATCATTATTTGACTATATAGAATAGGTACTGTATTTCAGTGGTCACATGAAAAGTCGTATACGAAAATGACGTATCAATATGTGAGACCACGAAATACGCTTGCATACTACAGGCTTAGTAACATTTCCTTTTAGGCCTTAGTACATATGTTCTAATCGCATGATGGCTTCAAACTCTAATTTAGCTACAGAAATCTCGTTGATGAACGTGTAATTCAATGTGTACACCACCGGGAGCATTTATGCGTCATTGTAGTCGTCGCATGATGAGTTTTTTTTTTACACAAACACAAGTTACTTGACGCGTGTGTCGTTCATGATTTTATTGTTACAGTGGAACGTGAACATCGCTTTGCTTGACCTCCACGATCAGCTTTTATCAATAGCAGAAGCGTTTAGCTCATTATAAATAATAAGCCAAGAAAAAAAGATGCTTGCTCCCTTGAGCAAATAAGACATGGTCAAATACAGACTTGTCAAATTTCCACAGCTAGCAACAAACCCCATCTTCTGATTTCAGCTTAATTTTGCACCTCCAGAGCCTTTTTCTTACACAGTAGCAGTGATACAATATCAAGATCAGAAGGCGAAGATACAGAAGTTTATTGGCCTTTTCGGTAGTGTGGAATAAACACCGTCTCGTCCGACATGTAAAAAGTCTTAAAGCGCCTTTACATGCTTTTGGATGCAGGATAATGTATTAAATAATGCGTTTAGGTATCGCAAATGCATTCAACGACGTCCGAAATGGGTTAAAGGTATTTTGCGTTTGGAATGACATATTAACCGTGTCATTGATCGAAGTCGTGCTGAAAGCACATAACGAAGAGGTTATCTGCAGTTGCAATCAAAGCCTCGGCAAATGCTTTGTAGTCTTCCTCATGGTGATCTCTTGAGTACATTTGCTCTTATATAATGTACCATTATGAACCCTTCATCCATAAAAGTGAATATGAAGGTCTGTTACTATCAAATTTTACTACTTAGATTCCTCCCTTCATGACGATCTGATCTCTGTTGAGGTTTAAGAGCAGTGATTGCTTGGTGTTGTAGGTATCGAAATCAGAAGCTGATCAGTATTCGTCAAGCGATCTTTTTAAGAAATACTGTAGACGATCACGGTTAACAACCAAAACGATTACGTTAGTAATGTCCTTTCGCACTATTCTTCTCTTTACTCTTAATCGACCAGCTGTATATGTATACAGCACGTATAATTGACTCTCCCATCGTATCATTTACTTAACTATCCCACTTTTTTTTTCCAAGTGAGCTAACCTTTTATATGTACGACACTACAACATACTACACTAATTCCTTTGTCTTGTCTTGTTGTCGGCTAGATATGTTTAGCTAGCAGTGGTTTATGCTTCCTTTTACAAAGTTATCTTTATCAAAAGTTACACGCTTCTCTAAAATACCATTTTATTATTGTGATGCTCAGATATTATTCATGACATAACTTTCAATTATGTACATACTGATCATAAAGTTACTATTGTGAGAAACATGGAAGTATGTAGCCAAAAGAGAAAAACTCTGTATAGAGTCTTTACAATGTCAAAGTTTTAAGAGTTAGGCAACACTTGGTTTAAGAGATGCATAGTATAAGTAGCAGCTGTTTTCTCAGTAGAGCTGGCAGCTTTATTTAGCAGCTGAATTGGTCACATGCATGATTCCGGCTATATCTGGTCTGCATTGTTACTGACCTCGTGGCGCTATTTCGATTAACCTTTTTCTCCGCTCTCCACATTCTATATGGCTGATCGACGATAACAGCGACTGTCCAATATGTCTCGACGACAATATAAAATGTTAATGCTGTCAAAAATAAAAGCTTCTTGTCAAGTCGAGCACCATACTCTCTAGGACTGGTCATTTTCTTCTGTGATGCGTGTTTGCGTTACACACGATAATTCTAGATCGTCGTCGTACCATTGCTGTTACTTTTTTGAAGAATAGTAGAGCAGGTTCACTTGAGAAAAAAGGATCGGTAACGATAGCACGGAAGGTGTTCCTAGATGTATGTTTCGTATTGATTACTCTTGTCTAATATTCTGATGCCAATAACAGTAATAACAACAAAAAAAAAAAAGACAAAGAGAATGGGTGGGGAAACGAGGGGTGTAGTAGATCAGCAGCAGCTTTTGAAATGACGAGAGCCCAGGCGCTTGTCCAATCAGGATTTCTCTTCTTTGGTTTCTGAAGCGGGTGTCGGTGTGTGCGGTCTCTGTGGTAGTAAGTGTGTGCCTCTTCTTTCGTTTACTCTGGACAATCACCCTCCTCCCTCCCCCCGGAGCAACCGAACTTGTTCACATCACACTTGCAATGTATTCTGAACAGTCCTTGTTACCGCCACCACTGCCAGGCTCTCCGCCGCGCTTCACACTGCCACCCATTGGCTCTCCACCACGCTTCTCGACCACATTGCCTCGACTTCCGTACGCCGGGCCCATTACTACTTCTGCTGCTGCTCAACAACACCAGCATCAACAGAGCCAGCATCGCGAGTCAGGGGCACCACCACCAGTGTTGGACAACAATAACAACAGCCCCAACAGTGCAATCTACAAAGTCGAACGTTGGAAATTACCGCCCTTGTCAGGTCTGTCGTCGTCTTCGTCAACCTATCAGGCACCGTTCTCGTACAACGCCAGTTCTTCTACCACTGTCAGTGACAGCAATAACAGTTTCAACAGCAACAACAATGGTAACGGCGTTGGAAGTGGAGCAGCAGCATCAGCAACAACAACGGCATACTCTTTCGCACCCTACAGCTATAGTAATAATAACGCCAACGCCAGTAACACTAATGCTTATCAACCGGTGAGAGCAACAACACCAGCACCAACAGCTGTACCTGTAGTACCGCAGCCACCTGGCCCGGCTCAGGTAGCTCCATTACCACCCCCACCAACAGCATCAATATCAGCATCCTCAATGGTGACAGCTTCCACACCAGGCTACAGACATGAAACTGATATGGGCCATCAACAACAACATCATCATCAGTCGCAACAACATCACCAGCAGCCGGCACCGGCAATATCGTCCATATGGCGAAGCACATCTTCTTTTACATCCACTTCAAATAGCAACAATCGCAATAACAACAACAATAGTGTGATTGGTGGTAACGGCAGTTCGTTGTTTGTAAAGCATGAAGCTCCACGTCCTTCTTCCGCTTCGATGCATCACAATCAGCAGCAGCAGCAGCAGCAGGCACAAACCCGACCACATCGTTCACCACGCTTCTTGTCCACTCCAGTGCCAGATGATCCGTACTACTATTATGGCGATGATGCCAGATCAGGCGACTGGATGGATGGTAAAGACTATTGGTGTCATATACAAGGATGCGGGCAGTGTGTAGTGTATTCATGGTTGCATGTATTAAATGGGCTCACCATATATCTGTAGAAGATACCAGCGAATATACCACCGCTCCTACAAATGCTGCTGCTGCGTTAGCTACGATGCCTAGTACTGCTATCAACAGCAACAACAATACTGCACGATCCAATCGATCCATTGAATTCACCGAACGGACATTGGAGATCAACCAAGAATTTCTCGAAAACAAGGAAACGTAAGTATAAGAGAGTTACTTTCTCTATTGTAGCACACAAAGATTGTGTGTATCTGCTCTCCCTTCTTCACTGCATCTTGTCCAAGACATTTTGAGTAAAAAAGTTTACATTTTCTAACTCTTTATATTTCTGAACCCTCCGCCCCCTCTTTTCATCCTCCTGCTGCTTTTGCTGCCTCCTTTTCCCCGTGACCTTAGCATATATTTGGAAAAAATCAAAGCTTTGCAAGAAGAGCTATCTGCTATCCAGCATGGTAAGCACATACACATCACTTCTGCTCATCCACTCCATCTTTGATATAGTTGGACTGACGGATTCCCGCTATATCATTCATTAGGTGGCCATGAAGTCTTTGAAGAGCATATGGTGGATCTCGAAGAAGAACGTAGCAAGGAAATCAAAAGGGCACAGCTACTTATAGAGTACCGAGTACAGTGTGCCGAAAAGCTGTATAATGATGCTTTACGTGCTGTTGAAGCGGAAGCTGAGGTAAGAATTATATTTGGCATGCATGTTGGATACACAATAGTAACACATACAGTTGTATTTATGTGTATACAAACGCACAGGTGGAGAGGCGCGATTTGAAAAAGGCCATGCTGTTCATCATCGATGAAAAGAGAAAGCGGATAAAGGAGCACAGAGATGAAGAAGCGATCGTATCAAACGGTAAAGTTCAAATGCTATTATATAGTGGCTATATCTCGTCCACGCTGATTTATTCACATAATGCGCTATCCAGATTTCGTTGTCGCAGCTCCACAAACACGTAACCGACGTCGGATACGAGGTGTTGCCGCCGCCACAGTCGCTGCGAATATTACTGATGGCAGCCTGTCACTTGAACAGCTCTTGTCTGTAAACAAGAATGGCGTCAAGACAACAAAACGACGAAACCATGATCATATCCTTTTACTTTTATGTAGAGCACCTGTACAAACGCATTCCACTGCTCATTTACTACTACTCGAATCTATCATTCTTTGACTCGTTTCTTCCTCTATAGTACGCTCGAGAGAATTAGCAGGTCTAGGTCATGTATTATCAGCAAGAAACGAAGCCGAGATCGAAGCTGATTATAATGCGATGCGTCAGGTAAAAGAGGAAAAATATCGTCTATGGCAGTGCTGACAGTTTGATAGAGATGATGAATGCTTAAACTATGTATATGTTGTGCATGCATGTACTTTAGGATCCTCCTCAAGAAACTAACAACACCAAATCATCACCACTATCGGAGGACGATGACGATGATGACGATGACGACGAGTATTTGGAGGACGAGCAAGACGTATCATCGCCAAAACGAGCACGAACAGCACAGCACTATTACCAAAGCAGCAGCACATACCAACGTTCATCCCGGCGATGATTATAACGTCTCTTGTTTTTCCTTTCCTATGTACTTTTTTCCTCTCTCTCTCATTTTAATTCTTTTCTGTAATAATCTTCTTTTTCTTTCGTGAAGCCACATCACATTCAGCCAGCCACACCACCTACATATTTTTCACATTATCACCCATCACCGCGACACTCTACCATAGCGTAGACGTATCTCCTTTCTTTGGGTCTTTCTACATCCCGTATCTTTACTCAGGCTCATTTTATTACAACAAACACACAAAGCATCTTTAATAATATGCAAAATATTCACGGATGGGCACACCTCTGTTTTCTCTCTCCCTGTTATATCGACGACGATCACAATAGCGAGGGCGTGATCTTTCGCGAGTTTCGCGGCCATGTCATTAGTACCATCAGCACAGCAGATCCCACAAGAAGCACTATGAACACGACATTTGGCATTGCCGGTGTTTATGAACCCAATCACGAAGATCCCAAACATAACGACTGCATGGACCCTGTCTTATTTTATCAGACGACGTTGAAAGGTTATAACAACAGCAGTGAACAACGACAAAGCATACCCATAACCACTAGTAATTCTTTCCTGGTACGACGCGTCACTGGAGATGATGCTGCGGGCCTCAGCACAGAACCTCAAGATAATCCAGACGAGCAATGCTTACACTTTGAGACGGAAAACTTTCTTGTTGGAACAAAAGCAGTGGAACATGTAAAAAAGTATTTGGGCGAGCATGTACTATTGACGATGGCAGGAGGAAAAACAGATGCGGAGGGTGAGCAAGAGGCTGTAGTGTGTATCGGTAAAATTGATATAACAATAAAATAAGACCAGAAAAAGCACTTTTAAAAGACATCCATTGTGTCGCAAGTATTGCAGACGCCAAGGATAGAGGTTCCATCACTCCCTGGTTCAGGAGCATAAACGATGCGACCTGGGCATTGTTGACTATGTTGGATGACTGCATTTTGAATAGCTCGAAAGGTCTATGAAACTTGGGGTCAGCCATGTACGCTTCCATCATACTCGTAGTTGTTGATCGCCACTACCCCATATCCGGTGTATGTAATACCTTTTCTGATGCACTGAATCTACATTTGGGACAAGCCAGCTTGTCCGTCCCATCCTCTTGCTGTAAAGACGCGTCTTGACAGTTCACACATATGAGTATAGGAGTGGAATGTAAGTGGATGTAGTCGGCTTCAGGATCATAGTCTTCATAAATATGTTGTTCGATGGGTGTAGTCGTGGATGGTGGTATAGAGGGCGTTGATGTAGGGTGTTGTTGACGATGCATTTCATCCATTTCTTCGAAAAAGAGGTCTGGGTCAAGAATTCCTTCTTCTTTTAATGCTTCCTCGTGCATTCGCTTAAAGTTTTCCCACTCGTCTTGTACGGTTAGCTGCCAAAGCTATGATATTGTTTTCTTCAATAAATATGGTAGTTCCTCTTCTGTCTTCAATGCATATTATATCCTTGTCAACTATTGACCTTCTCTTGTCGCTTTTGATCGACCAAATTCCAACGTTGTGATGTTATTCGGTCTCGACATTGTTTTTGAAACCGATCGCGCCATTGTTTTGAGCGATCGCGTGAGTTTTGTTTTATCGACTGGCGTTCGGATCTCTGACACAGCATGTCTTGTTGGTATATATAGTATAGTAAAAAAATAGTTAACGTTTATGTAAGAGGAAAAGGAAGAAGAGAAAATTATATTGTGGATGCCGCGTGAAACATGCTCACCCCTTTCAGGTTTTTAGACTTTCTTTTGAGAGAGCGCACTTGCTTTGTCTCACTTTTCAAAATACCACTTCCCACATGAGCACTCGCCCAAGAGAATCAATAGTGTCCACAATTCCTCACTCGACAAAGAAAAGTAATTACGCACTACTGCAAAACCAACTGCAAGATCTCGATAAAAGCATTGCCAGACTTCAAAAGAATCTTCAAATAACCGCAGAACAATTGCCGACTTTTAACAAGATTCAAACAATACATTCTTCAATGTAAAGATCACCCACAGAATGAGATTATGCTTCAAATTAAAACATGTACCGCGTTTTTACGTGTTTTTCTTTCTTTTTGTTTGATTTATTGACTTATTCTCTTCCTTGGATAGGTTTTTGGTTTCCACTCAAATGGGAAATGAAGACGGAAAGAAGACAGATTAGAAAAGGATAACCGTGTTAGCCAGGTTGGGTTATCACAGTTTTGGACCACTCGGATGATGGTAGATGCGTATCTCCTTCCATGGTGACAAACCACGAGCGCAGGGCAACAGTGAAACAAAACTTTCTGTCGCTTTACATAAAGCAAAAGCCAAAGAGAATGAAGGACCTTCTCACTCTTGGCGAGTACTTTGATACCTCTTCTGATACGGCAATCCCCAGATTGTAAATATTTTTTATTTCACTACTATGTACAAAATAAAACATGATTTCGATGTGTATGGTGTATACAATTACTATTGTCTTTTCTTGCTGCTCTTCTTTTCGTTTTCTTCATCCTCCAAATCATCATCGGGTGCTTTTCGCTTTGAACCACGCATAAAGCTAGGCGGCATCGGTATATCAATGTCTAGTAGTAATAAAGCCTGTCAGCAACAGCACGTAGTGATATTCGAAACAATCGAAAGAAACAGTAGTGAGCAATTTCTTACCGTCAAACGCATTGCCACCAACGGGGACATAAGGTTCTGTGGTTGCTGCTTGTTTCCTTTCTAATGTATTTGATGTGTCCTTTGGTGACTTGCCACTTTTCTCCTCCTTCTCTTCTTCTTCTTCATCTTCATCAGAACCAGAAGCAGTATCCACAGACGAGCTTTCCTCCTCCTCCTCCTCTGATGTCTTTGTTGTTGATGCTGGTGCTGGTGCTGGTGCTGGTCCATTAGCTGACGACGATGCATCTGCCTGAAACTCGGGTCGTGTCCGCCACTGCTCGTAGCCATACAATTCAATTTTGGCGGCAGGTGCTGTAATATTCAATGAAACGCCCTCGGCAAAACGAGATGCGCCTCTGAGGAATGGCTTGACGCGTTCTTCGCCCAAAACGCCTTCCTTGGCAAGTTCAATCTTGTTATCGTGCTTGATAATCAGCCAGGCACTGCTTGAGTTGATCCAATGGATGGTCATGGGTCGTAGTTCAGGGTATAGAACCTCGATTCCATATGCTGTCATGCCTTCGGGGACGTTGGTCAAAAAGAACCGATTAGGTACCTCGATAACCGCTACATATAAATAAAGACATTAGCATCTCTCCTTTGAACACGTTTCAAGAGAAACACAACTATAATACATACGCATCGTCTCCTCATGCACCAAATCAATATAAGGTATATCACTTCTTGTAACAAATATCCGGTTGTAATACGATGTCAATATATCTGCCAGCAGAGGATCTTCGTGTAATCGTGGAAGTGGCTCGTTTTCCCCTACTTGTCCTTCTTCTTTTTCCTCCTCCTCCTCCTCCTCGCTATCCAAATCGGATCCTTTTTTGCTCTCTTTTCCATTCTTTAAAGAAGCTTCAGCATTCGCTTTTGCTCTTTTATCAGCTTTTTAGAATGCATAATCAAATTAGTAATTTTTCTTCGTATTCATGAAGAAATTTAAACAAAATATAAGCATATACGTTACCTTCCCGCTCATATATGAAACGAGCAAAACCGATAAATACAGATCCAGTCATATATGCATCATAGCCAGCTTCGTGTTGTGCATCCTGATCCTGCGTATAACGATCGAAATCGTCTGCGATTTCTTTTAAACAGCAAATAAAGAATGTCAGTACGTTCTTTCCCAGCATCAATACATATCCTATAATCTACTCACTTATGGAGAACTCTGCTTCTGTCATTTCGTTCACAACTGTATTATACAGAGGTCCCAGCGCCGTTGTATTGAAGCATCGCTACAGAACAAGTAAATACGCATAAAAGTTCTATAGTTAAGATGAAAAGTCCCTCTGCTTCTTTTTAGTCCTGGGTTTATCTTGCAGTACATACCTTCAAATGTGGATGGAATTCAGCAAGGTATTTTGTGTCTACGATACTATATATACATACATACAGTCCAATTTTTCGTTTAGTAACTCAAAAAAAATTGATCGTACACGATTATATGCCCAAGGTCAAAGCAAGAAAAAGAAAAGAAAGCATTACCATGACCACATTTCATTGGCAAGGTTTTTAAAATCGGTCACTTTTGTTGGTAAATATTGCCAGAATTGATCAATGGTATGAAGAACATCTAGATAACCGTTGTGGGCTACAACGGGGCATCCAGCTTGGTTGATCAGTTCAATCACACGTCGGAAGTTGAGTTCTGCTTGAACCTATTACAGCATCCTAAGGTAAGCTACACATATTTTCAACATTAAAATCCCCTCCCCTCCTCTTGCTTTTAACGAGAGAAACAAAAAGTACATTATCAACACGCATGTTCTCCTTTCGTTCCTCATCAGTGAGTTTGTGAATAGACATATGCTTGGAATCACGCATTCGTCCAGTCAGGAAGCTATTGTATTTTCTGCATTGAAAAGCGAAGTCCGATGTTTGTATGAGTGCTTTATGTTTTCGCCTCGATTATCATCATCATCAGTTACACTTTCAACTTACCCTTCCTGTAATTCTTGATGGACTAGTCGTCGGATAAAGGAGTTATTGGTTTGGATTACGAGAGGTTTAGAAGTCTTTCCAGATTGCAACCAGTCGTCAATGCTTTTTCTATGTAGTGTTATTGTCATCTGATGAGTCACCATGTTTTCAGCACCACAAACATCCTATAGTAAGGTATATAGCTTGTCGCTATCCTTCACTATTTTAATACCTTGTTGTTTCCACGAATTTCATCTGTTGTTTTGTAAGCATTTGCACTACATGCACATATGGAGAAGCGCGTCAATGATTGTTCTCTCTGATCCCACTCTACCATCACTACCCTTATTACTGCCCTATATATTCCTTACAGTTTATAGGATTCTGTAATGAATTGGGCCGATCGATCCGTTTCACGACAGTTGACGTTTCAGCAAAGTTATAGAACGGGATACCATAATCGATCCACTTGTTGAAATCGAAATTATGCGATCGCAAAAACTGCAAGCTGCTGGCACTGCAAAGGAAGCTACGTTGGCTCGTCATGGTCGCCGTGTCACCACCAAAGATATAAAAGTTGAATGGTTTTGCAACGTAAACGCGTGATCCGGCTCCCTTTTTAAAAGTGCACACGCCATATTGAATAATACTGTATTCCTTGACAGTGTCGCGTAGTTTTCCGTATCGAGCTTGTTGATCGTCGAATTGAGAGTGAATGCTCGTGTTTAGTCGAAGGCCTATGAGAATTTATAAAGCATTTTTGAATGTCAATTCCGAAATTCTTTTTCCAGGAACTTGAAGTGTGTGCACACATAAAGGGGTGCGTATTTGTCTATGTGTGCTTTTTGCAAGGCGAGGAGGAATAAAGAAGCGAGGTCCATACCACTGAATTCGGCATCGATGGCAATACAGTCAGCTTCGAGAATAGCACCGGCAATGGTTGAGAATTTTTCAATAAAATTGTCTTTGGTGATGTTCATGATCAAGGAAATAGATCTATCACGCTGTTAAGCAGCAAGAACTCAGCAGGTTGACATTTTTATGTTACTATTGAACAACCGAAACAACAAAATACACATAAACAACGAGCGAAGCGACAGTACACGATTAACACGAATCTTTAATAGCAGGTAGTAAGATGAGAGGCAGGAAGATTTACACTTATACTTAAACTAGGTGTAATTCTACGACTAGGATTATGAATGAAGCATCCATTCTAACATACTTCAGCTCAGTGCTTCCACAACACAACGAGCCAACTCCATTACAATTCTCCACCTGCTTTAAAGAGCAGAAGAGGGAAAAAGTTTTTTTTTTATCATTTTCTTATTTTAAAAAAAAAGAGTGGGAAAGCACACTTTGACAAAAGAGTAGCCTCCTTTGAGTTATGTGGCAAGCACATATCCGCAATTAGCTTGGTTGATGACAAACATAATGCTAACACTAGAGCTCCAAGGCACTCATGACACTCGAAGATAGTAGAAAGCAACAGCGTTTCGCTGCCTTTTCGCCCTTTACGGACTAGCGGCCAACAGACCGGTGTGTCAGGAGAACTTCCCCGTCGCTTTGAGTTCATTAGTGAAAACGAACGTGATAAGAATGCACAAGGCATACCGTGTGTTTTGCGACAACATGCGGATCTTTTTACAAAGTGTGTTTAAAAAGAAAAATACGGATGGGCCTTTGCGAGGGGTTTTTTATACCGTTAATTCCTGTGACTTTGATTAGCGTGACAACGAAAATATGTATTCTCCGATCCAAGTTTTACACACAGCAGCACAAAGGGACAAACTGTACAACAAACGCGTAGAGAAGGAGGAAACCTGTACATACACTATCACCCATTATCTACTGATAACAGACTCTTATAAACTCTGCTGTGATAGTCTTGCAGCAAACCATCTCCTTGTGTAGAATTGGAATGTTTTACACTCTTTGAGGCCTCATTTCACTTGATGCATGTTATACATAGTATATAGCATCGCAAAAAACCAAGTTGTTGAAAGTTTCACATATGATACAATAGCTGCAGCATCGAACATCCGCAGGGTTTTACTAATCAGCTGGGACGCTTGGATTACAAGTTTTTGTGTACTTATGTTTTAACAGCATCGTTGCACTTCGAGTCTCCTTGCTATTTTCGCTGCATTTCAACCGCTACAGACCCTTCAATTTGAGGTGGATCTGACAGTTCATCGAGTACAATAGTCGGAAAACGCTGGAAAGGAAAGGATAGCGACGATAGTATGAGTCTGTATCTTTTGAGGTAGCAGTAGTATGGCACGGCATCTGGTGCTAGCAGCAACAACATCACCATGTTCTCCTGGACTACGCACCCTAAAATTTTGAACTTCAACCCACCTACCTTTCCAGGATATGAGATATAATCTATGTGCTGAGGCGCAGCCAGGACTCTCTGGATGTTGCCATCTGGCAGATTGCGTGTGCTGACAGGTCTTTCATCAAATCTGACAATGCACAGCTTAAGCAAATCCGTATGCAAGAGCATCTGCTCCAGAAAGATCGATTAGTGAGTGAATACCTCGAACTTGACTTCAAAATCAACTAAAATCCAATGCTGGCAGATACGCTCGCACGTATGGTATTATTGCCGACACTCGTCCTGGTTCGCCTCTTGATGGCCTTTGGCGCACTCCCGTTTACCTAGGGTATCCCGTCTGCTTCTGATTCCAAAAGCTCGCTACAACTGCCACATAGAAGATTAGTTATCGGGAATTCTATGCGACACTCTCCATTCAACGATAGTATCTTGCAATCATTCGCATCTAATCAATCCTCGCGTTATGTGCAACTACAAGGTGCCTTTACAAACTCTAGCTCTTCAACGACTGACCAAGAAAGTGCCCGCCGTCATTGATGAGGACTCATTATCAGTAACAAAGCACAATTCCTCAATTGTATCATAGGTGACACGAGTAGTTTTCAATACTAACGACGACATTGATCCATTAAGCAAAACATGTTTTGCACACCCGAGATTCGTCGGATGAAAAATCGATCTAAACTATCTAATTGTTTTTTCTCTGCTTGGAACAAGGTATAAGGTAGGAACTATTATCGACCCGAGTAAAAGCGTTGCTGTAAACTTTAGTGTAATTTCGGGCCAGAAATCACACAGCAGAATTCTTCGGAAACTACCGTAACTCTGTAATTTCGAGCTGAATTTCGGGTAACAGATTACCAGAATTTACGGTCTCGCTCTCTTGGTCTCCTCAGTTCTCTTGCTATGCTGTCTTCAAAGGTGTATGAGGTTATAGGTGAGCCAAAAGCACATAATATTCATTCTGAAACAATAGTGCAGTAGCATACAGATATTCAGGGGAAAATAGGGAGAGATGTAGCCTATGTAACAAAAGCTCGCAGGAAGAAGTGAAAAAGAATTCCCAGGTTCAAGATTTCCGGTTTACTGTATCACGAAACGTAGCTCTTATCCTTTCCCTCTAATAACACATTACTAGATAAGGAAGCGTCGTTTCCGAGTAATTACGTAGCAAACCTAATGGTTTGTCATGATTTTCTCTATTCGTCGAGTTTAAATTCTTCGTCATAACAGTTCACTGCTGTATGTTGTCGCAAGTGCATTGTAACGAGGTGAAAGAAGTCCGCGTACTTGGGTCAGCAGAGCGTGGAAAAAAACAATTTAAATTTGATCATGCACCCGTTTCTTTTCTTTTGCCTCTTCGTTTCTTTTTTAACCACGAGTTCTTCTTATCACTTTTCTTTTAATCCATCATATTATGCTTCCATACTGCAGGTCGGTGACAAACCGGTTGGCCTCTTCCTCAACAGTCGACCCGCGACGACGCTTGCTTCTTCAAACAAAGCAAGGAAACAGCGGAACTCTCCATAACATAACAAAAAGACGGCAATATCATGATCGCGGGGTCTATGGTTATCGTGTTCCCAAAGAGTATCGGATGCCCGATTACACCCAAGAAGAACTCGCCAATCGTATGGAATATGGTAGCCTTTTACGGTTCGTCCAAGCATACAGACAGCATGGTCACAAATCGGCCCGTCTGGATCCTCTTGAAATCATGCAACACGAGTAAGTGATAATGTTATACATATGGTTAATTTGAATCATATATGGATTGAAGCGAGGAAAGCAGCAGTGGATATATGGAGAAAAGTTTAGCATAGGTGATCTAATAGTAGTTCTGTATAAAGAAAAGTGCTGTCACTTCAAGCCGAACGCTATGGATTGACGGATCCAAAGAAAATGTACAATCTTGCAGGTATGGTCATTAGGATTCGTTATCTTTTTCAAAATTTCGGTCGGTCGTGGATGTGATAAAATAATGAAGGCTTGAATACTTGGCGGGGTTGACATGATATCATCCTTTCTCTTTCCGATGGCATGACGCGGTTCTGATATGCTGTACGTCCACTTGAAAAAGGCATCCTTCATGTAACTGAGTCAACAAGCAATCCATCCGGTCGAGAAGAAGCGGATTTTGAAGCCATTCTGGGCCATCTTAATGCCGTGTATTGCGGTAAGATTGCACACGAATTTATGCATCTTCCGGTAAAGAAACTCAAGAGTAATGAACATGAAGCAGGATCCATGCAACGACAACTGCAATTGCAGCTAATCTTAGATCGTTCATGTAGTCTGCAAGTGAAAGACGATGGTGGTACCATGCTGTAGAATCATGGACAAAGCCGCAACTTTCTGTTAAGCAAAAACGGCGTATTCATGAATTGCTGACAAATTCGGAGGTTAGTAATGCTCAAGGATGGGTGGAGGACGCTGATGTCTAAGGGAAAAACAACTGCTGGTGGTACTCTCTTATCTCTCAACAAGGTTTACTGACGAGATACTTTACTACTAGACATTTGATCATTTCTTGGCCAAGAAGTTCCCCAACATGAAGCGATACGGCTTAGAAGGAGCCGAGAGTATGATGGTAGCGTTGGATCGACTGTTTGAGCTGTCAGCACAAAGTAAGCCTCGAATAAGGGAAATCAGGGGCGTGAGAATATTTGTTGCTTAGCCTTGCATGATTGTTGTAACTGACCACAAATTACTTTTTTTACCACGGATTTTATCATGATGCCGGTTATTTTTAGCTGGCGTTCAAGACGTGCTTATTGGTATGCCTCATCGTGGCCGTCTGAATTTACTCTGCAATTTACTCGAATATCCACATGCTGCTCTATTCAGTAAAATGAAAGGAAACTCGGAACTGCCTGGTGATACGACGCATACTGGTGATGTGATTTCGCATTTAAGTAAGTTTTACCGTTTACAAACAGGTTACCACTGTGTGTACAAACTGGAGTTATAATAAGTAGTATGGAACCACTTCATGTATTTATTGTTGACTTAGTCAATAACCCAACACTCAAATACGACGGCGGCGAGGTTCATGTTTCATTGCTGAGCAACCCTTCTCATCTCGAGGCTGTGAATCCTGTTGTTATGGGCAAAGCAAGAGCCAAGCAGACCGAATTGTTGACTTCAGCCAATCCTGATTGTAGCTTGGGTGATCGAGTTATGGCTGTTCAAATTCACGGTGATGCAGTACGTTTCTATTTTCTCCTCTTTGCCATTATGATTTCAATTGAATTTAATGTTGAGAAAATAACCGAACATTCGGGTTAATGATTCATAGGCATTCACTGGACAAGGTATTGTCATGGAGTCATTGAGTTTATCCAACTTGCCTCACTATTCATCTGGTGGTTCGGTTCATATTGTGGTCAACAATCAGCTTGGTTATACCACACCCGCACAGAATGCCCGCTCGTCCGCTTATTGCTCGGATATTGGCAAAATGATCAATGTGCCTGTCGTTCACGTAAATGGAGATTTCCCTGAAGATGTGGCGCGTGCCATGGATGTCGTATTTGAATATCGAAACAAGTTTAGAAAGGTACGCGCAACATCATTTTATTTTGATTTTGGCAAGGACTTGAAAGAAAAAAAAAAGAGCAAAAACTAAGGGAAATTAATATTATACCATTTGCTACTATTGATAGGATATCATCCTTGACTTAATTTGCTATCGTCGATGGGGTCACAACGAACTGGATGAGCCTGCATTTACCCAACCATCCATGTACAACAATATTCGTCTACATAACTCTGTTCCTAAACAGTACGAGCAAAAGCTGATCAGTGAAGAAAACGTATTCGAGTCCGCTGAAAGCGTTGCTGCTGTGCGTGAGTCTCAATACAGTCTACTGGATAGCGAGCTTCAAAAGGCCAATAATGAGCCCCTTGTCGACTGTCCATCTTCCTACCACTTGCAAGGCAATTGGAAGGGTATCAAGCATGTTAAGACAAGGCCGCTTCCTGAAGAAGAACCTGATACTGGTGTCGCGACAGATGTTTTGACGCAAGTTGGCAAACAGTCTGTGACATCGCCTGATGCCAGCATTAAATTGCACCCGCGCTTGCAAAAATACCATATTGCATCCCGACTCAAACGTCTCGATCAAGGTTCTGGTATTGACTGGGCTACAGCTGAAGCACTTGCTTTTGGAACATTGCTGCAGGAGGGTCACGATGTCCGAATTTCAGGCCAAGATGTGGGCCGTGGTACGTTCTCCCAGCGTCATGCCATGTTTGTGGATCAAGGAACTGAAAAGGCGGTGATCCCGCTTAACCATGGATTGGGCGATGGACAAGGGTTCCTTGAGGTTAGACCATACATCTTGTCATGCTCATGATTACCAATCTGTTTTAGAGAAACTAACAAAAGATATTTTACAAACTTCCACGTTGTATAAATTATAGGTTGCCAACAGTCCATTGTCTGAATATGCTGTGCTCGGGTTCGAATACGGCATGTCAATCGAATCACCCAGCCGACTAGTTATTTGGGAAGCTCAATTTGGCGATTTCTTCAACGGAGCCCAGATTGCTATTGATACATTTGTCTCTAGCAGTGAAGCTAAATGGTTGCGCCAGACTGGCCTTGTTATGCTTTTGCCACATGGTCAAGATGGTGCTGGACCAGAACATTCATCAGCTCGCGTCGAGCGATTTCTTCAGGTATGTCGCACAAATTTCTTCCTCCTTGCAGCAATATAATTAAAAGTAGCAGTAGTATCTTCTGTTGCTAATGTTCCTAACGGTTACGTGACGCTTGATTCTTCAGATGAGCAACGAACCTATGGATATCGACAAATGCTACGACGTAGCACCCAATTGGTCTGTCGTGAACTGTACTACACCTGCCCAGTACTTCCACGTGCTTCGACGTCAGGCATGTAAACTCATTTTTAATAATATTTGGAGGAATAAGAGAGTCATAGTGGAATAAGAGATGTCTGTTCCAAATATACTTATATATATGCTTCTGTTTCTTTCCGTCCTCTAATTTATACTATATAATTATTATAGATCCATCGCCCTTACCGCAAACCGTTAATTGTAATGTCGCCCAAGGGTTTACTCAAATCTCAAGCGGCTGTTAGCACATTGGATGATATGGCACCTGGCCAGCAGTTCAAGCCTGTATTGGATGACCCTGTGTCAACAGAATCGCCCAATGGAGTTGAAAAGGTTGTCTTTGTGTCGGGCAAGCTGTATTATGACCTGGTCAAAGAAAGAGCTGCCAAGGGACTTGATGATCGTATTGCATTAATAAGAGTTGAGGTAATGTAAACTATAGACAAAATGAAAACAACACCGCCATGGGTTGATAAGATACATAAGGAGGGTTATCAAACCTCAAATGTAGAATCAAGATAAGTACTCACTATATACATTGTCAATACATACAATAGGAATTAAGCCCATTCCCACGCAACGAGCTTGAACAAGTTGTCGATCAATACAATTATGCTCGCGAATTCATATGGTGTCAAGAAGAGCCCGAGAACGCGGGTGCTTATGCATTTATGGCTCCTCGTATTTCCCAGCTGATCCCACGCAATGAAAAGGTAAATTATCATATATTTTGGAGTTTAGTCAAGTTGCTCATATAAATAATTTATATGGTTTCATTTCTCACGTCGTTATTGTCACCAATCCTTGTTATTATAGTTGCAATATGTTGGTCGCGCCGCACTGGCGGCTCCCGCTACTGGAATTTCGTCCCAGTTCCGTGCCGAACAAGCACGATTGATCCAAGATGCTTTGACCGTATAAAAAAGTTGCATTGTAGAATAAAACAAGTTAGCTTATACTGTCCTGAATAATCATGTTTTCCTTTCATAAACCAGCAACATCATCCATGTCTAAATTCCTAAACAGTACTATCATATATTGGTTAAGAGATTATAAAGTAGCGTTTCGGTGTTGCTCATCACTTAATTTATCAATTTCAAATATACTTATCATAGTAAGTAGTTGGTTGTTGTAAATAGCGTATTATACAGAAATATGTTCTACTTTCCTGTTTTGTTGTAATTCATTACACAATGGTAGAAATGGGATAATATATTGAGACTGAATAGTATACATAGGGAAAAAGTTAGATTTCATCATCAGCTAATTTCACGTAATGGAAAGATAAATAATCAAGTAGTTTGAAATGTAATCAAGTTGCTCATGTAAACATACTACTAGATCTGACTACACCTCTCACGGCATGACTGTCGTTGCTTTAAGTAGTTGCATCATCCTGATCGACCCTTGCTGGCTACTATAATCTCGTCTCAATTCCATGTCAAACAATCATAATATATCCAAGATGCGTTAACGGTGTAAAAGGAAGAAACAGTCGACATTACAGTTGACCCCCGCTTTTTGCACCTCCGCTTTTTGCAGATCCTCAGTTTTTGCAGCTTTTTTTGGAGGAATCCCGCTCATCATTTAGTAAAATTGCAGTTTCCTCACTTTTTGCATTTTGCAGCCCAAAACCAGGACCTGCAATTTCCCGCTAGTGGTTTTCATTCTCCCCAGAGAGCGGCGACACTGAGAATCGAACCACTGATACTTCCTAGTTTTCTATATAAAGCTTTATATTTATTACATAAAGGTTTTATCACTGAAAATAATTGGTGATTCTGGATTGTTTGTTCTGGCTTTTCTTGCGGAAATCATCCCGGACTTTTCTGAGCTCATTCCGGATGTTTTGATGTTCCGGGGCATCTAAAATAGCAATTGTTTTTTCTAGTATTCTTGTTTTTTCTTGCAAACTATATACTGGTGTAACAGGTTCAGATGAAACAACAGTCATGCTAGTATCTTCATTGCCGTTGTCAACAACATCATCAGCTACTTTTTCATTAAGAACAGCACTAACAATTTCTTCATCGGAAAGCAGTGGATGAACAGCTGCAATTTCCTCAGGTAGATCTGCATCAAAAGTGAAATTTGCAAGGTTGTTGGCACCATAAATAAGACTGAGATGATCTGGCCAAGTGCAACTTCGTCTGCATTGTCTGACCCACTATCAGTGCTGCTAGTCATGACTGCATCTATTACCCTCGTTTTTATGTAGCAGTTTACAATTGTCAGCACTAGAACACTTTGCCATGCCTCATGACACCATTGTATTTCTGTCAAAACATCAATACGAAACGTATTTCCGTTATCAACAGGCAGGCCTTTTTCCAAGCGCTCCTGAATTCTGCTATATGCATGCTCATATTGCAAATTCCTAATACAACAGAGAAAATGGTTACTTTCAAATTTCCAAATACATATAAAATAAGCCTATCTAATAATTATAACAACAACGTACTTGAAATGCACCTTGAAGCTGCGGATAATACCAGCATCTAAAGGCTGCATAAGCGATGTTGTATTTGGCGGCAAATATACTAGCTCGACATTCTTTGGCTCGTAATCGCAAAAATGGCCCGAAAAGTTGTCTAAGAGCAATGCAATTTTTCTTTGCTGATACACCATCGATTTATCCAACATAGTAAGGTACTTCTTGAAGATATCGCGCGTCATCCAAGCATTGGCATTTGCACGGTACTTCGAGATGTCAACCTTTCTCTGCTGTGCCTGTTGTTATATAGAAAATATAATAAGCAGTTGATCATCATCTTTTACTTTATCGTATAGCATACTTTGCTGAAACAGGTTGGGCGCTGTGCCTTGCCAATGAACCAGGGGCGCCACTTATCAGATCCATCAGCATTCGTCGTCAATACAAGTGTCAACCGCGACTTGTCCTGCTTGACCCCTTTAAACGGTCCAGGTGCAATTGTAGACACAGGAGCACTGGAGTAGAAGACAGCTGTCTCGTCCATGTTGTAAATGTCCTTTAACGTATATTTTTCTAGCATTCGTTGTATTTCAGGCAACTTGACTTCTGCGAGTGTGACATCAGCAGAGCTAGCTTCACCACTTATTTTTTGGACCTTGAGGTTATATCGTTTTTGGAAGCGGTTTTGCCAGCCATTGGAGAATGTCAAGTCCTCAGTTGAGATTTCAGCTTAGTTGCAAAGTTTTCACCAGCTTTCTTAATGATATCCCAATTGATTGGGATCTTCTCATGGAATCTTTGTTCTATCCATGTATATAAAGCGTATTCTAGTTCCTATTGTATTATTTTGCTTTCTTATTAGTAAAGTGAATAGCAAGCAGTACTCAATAAGCTTAAACATACGGGAAACTTTGCTCGAGCTTTTTGTCTTTTATTTCTCTCGATGCCGTTTTCTTCTTCATGTTTTCTCTTAGCAATCATTCGTGAAATTGTTGTTGTATTCGGAACACTCTCAAGGTTGTATGTTGTTTTTATCCAGTCGAGTAAATCCTTGTATGTAAACTTGCGCAGCGCTTTCTCTTTGGCGACGTAGTACTGATACGCTGCTTCACTTATTTCGTCAGTAAGCTTTTCATATTTTCCTTTCGTCATGATGTGTAGTTTGAGTAGTGTGTATAAGACAATTGCAAAAATTCAAGTCTTTTATATATAGACATTGCAATGTGAAAGTAACCTCAACAAAGTACCGATATTCTTTAATTGTTTCACATAATTGACACTTAGTAAGCTAAGCTATACTCAGCCTGTGTAACACCCTTATACCCATCCTCACTTTTTGCAGTTCCCCGCTTTTTGCAGTTTTTTTCATGAAAAACTGCTACTGCAAAAAGCGGGGGTCAACTGTATATAAAAAGTATAGGCTGTACAGTTAGTTACAGCAATAGAACAACAATCATCCGACTTTAATCTAAACTAGAATTGTGATCGTCCCTGTCGTTAACGCTCATCGTCCAAAAAATATGTAGTTGTTTTATTGTTTAACGTCTCCTTTAATCATTTACGCATCGTCGTTTATTTGTCGGCGCAGTAGTATACCTTATTGTACATATTGTGCTTTAATAAGTATTAATAAGTATTATAAACCTGCCATCGTATCTCCTTTTTAGGCTCGATCAATGTTTTTTTCCCTCTGTGAGTAAGGATAGTATATATCGTAGCAATTTTTCGTTCCGTAAGATTGTTGAAGTAATCAATCAAGACCGAAAATAAAGTAGTAGTAACCGCAACAATCGATCCTTCTACTTGTTACATAGTATGCCTTGATTTAGGAGAAGAAATTTGTGAAGGGAATAAGAAGGGAAATTGGGAGTTCCAGGAGAAAGGGAGCGTGTTTTTGTAGTAGGAGTAGGAAGATAAAAGAAAAAAGGTGTTATTGTTCGGTGATAGACTATATATCAGCATACAGTGTCGCTCCTATTCTGATGTGTCTATTGTAATACACGAATGATCCGATGAAAAACAGCCTTTCGTTTTTCTTCTACCCCCCCTCCCATGTGGACCTCCGCTATTTTAAGCTACATATTATGCAAGACATTTTTGAATAATGCACAATTTCGTTCTTGAACATTACTCGTTTTATAGAAAAACCTGTTTTTTGTTTTTGATGTTGTTGTAAGATGATCGACGTCCGTCGTCAATTTCTAGGTTAATTCTATGTACATATACTATGTCGATGCAGCACGCACACAGATATATACTGTGAAGAGGAACATGTGCATTGTGGGTCTCTGTCCATTTGCTGATGTATGGAAAAGCCGATCGAAATTATATTCATGATATCATTAGCAATAACCGATGAGGAAGTATATGATATGTTAAGACTCTTTTTTCCTTGTCGGAAATAGATGATGATGTTCTTGAGTATTTCTTTATATCCATGATATCGAATCCAACTAAATAAGAAACAGCTATAGCCACCACTCACACCGTAAAAAGGAAAAAGATAGAAAGGGTATGGTGTGGCATTTAAACACTTCTATATATGTACTACTGCCACTAGTAACGTGGTTGATAAGCCAGAAGCACATTTTATTAATCATGAACTGTTTTATTGTCATTCTTTAAAATGACATACCAAGTCTGACAGATTGCTTGTCATTCTTAATCAATGATATGATTTTGGAGAAAGTATTATATGTGATCGTAGCAATCATCGCACACCATAGTAAAGTACGGTGTGGCTGACTTCTGTTGCTGCGACACCCTTAAAAGGTGGCGGAGGTATCATGCTTTTTTTAAGTGTGGCCACACATTTGCCGCAGTAAATCTATAATAATCCGCGCCATAACCGTTTTGTATATAACATTATACCTACGACAGTCAAATAACCATACTTTACCTTCCGTCTATCGACCATTCCCTCACTCCGTCTTCCTCCATTCTCAAAAATTATAGACTTAAGAATATGCTGGACATTGAAAAGTTAAAACAACGTCCACTGAGCGTGTTTCATATTCCTCAAGAACTACTCGACGCACTACATCCCGTCGACTATGATGGAGATCGTCAACAGCAACAAGAGTCTCAACAAGTCGACGTGACAGCTGCAGCTCTCGAGAATCTAGAAATTCAGCAACATCAAACAGCAGCAACAACAACAGAGCCCGGTTCATCCGACGTGTTGACGTGTAATACGTGCGATCTCGCCTTTTCCACGAACGATCGTCAAGATCATCGTAAGCATTTCTCAACTGACTGGCATCGATATAATATTAAGCGTAAACTGGTGCTGAAACAACCCCCTGTATCGTTGCCCGAGTTTGAAGCCATGCTTGCTGGTAATTAGTTTTCTTTTCTGCGTTCGTATTGGATCTGTTCACTATATGGTTCTCTAATATATGAATATGTGGTATACAGACTTGGCTGAAAGTATCTCGGGATCCGAGTCCGAAGAAGAAGACGAAGAAGACGATGACAACAGCTCCAGCGACAGCGAAACACAGAACGACAACACAAACGCATTGCTCAAGAAACAAGTCCAACAGCAGCAAAAGGAAGAAGCACTCCATGTTTCGCTTGATGCTGTAGCACAAGACCTGTCTCCATTCGAGAAGAAATACCGTGCATTGTCGTGGTTTCAAGCATCGCCTGCATTGCCTGGATCAATCCATTTTGGCGTGTATCGGAAACTGACCGAGACATTGGAAGGCTTGTCGCGCTTGCAAGCGACGCGGTTTGAACAACGAAAGCGGCTGTGGACGATCATCATGATTGGTGGTGGTCATTTCGCAGGTGCTGTGGTGGATGTCAATAAGAGTATCCGGGGCCCTCACAAGCTGGATCCACACGAGGTGAAAATGGTTGCGCACAAGACGTTCCATCGCTATACCAGTGAGCTTTCTTTTCTCTTATTTTATTCAATGATGGATCGCTAAGGAGGGGATCTTGATCTACTTACAACAAAGGATTTTTCAAATAGCGAGACGAAAGCAGGGTGGTGCACAATCAGCCAACGATAGTTCCAAAGGTGCAGCCAATTCCGCAGGCGCACAAATCCGTCGACACAACGAACAAATGTTGCAGCAAGAGGTACGCGAGGTGCTTGACCAATGGAAACAACATATCCAAGAAAGCGAACATGTCTTTGTCCATGCACCAAGCAACAATCGCAAGCTGGTGTATGGCTACGACGATGCCGTTCTGACGCGCCATACTTCGGAAACCATCCCTTTTCCGACAAAACGACCAACATTGAATGAAGTACGCCGTGTATTTATTGAAATGAGCACGCTCAAAGTCCTTGAAGCGGACATTGAGGCAATCCAGGCACATCGAGCCAAAGTGATTGACAAGGAGGAACGGGCACGTCAACAACTAGAAAAATCTAAAAGTGGCGGTAAACAACAAGATATGAAAAAGAGCACCAGTGGTGCTAGCAACAGCAACTACAACAAAGCGCTTCCAGCTCAAGTCGAGAAATTGGTGTCCCTGACCAAGCAGGGTAAAGAGCAATTGGTGCTAGCGCATGTTCGAAAGCACGAGGACATTTTGCTGTCTTTATCTCGTGGTCCTATATTAGCATCATTGTTCCCATCCAGTAGTACTGCTACCACCCCCAAGGGCAGTAACAACAACAACAACAATTATGATGATGATGACGCTGACGAAGAATTAAAGCGATATCCGACGCTACTTCATTTGGCAGCACATGCCGGTTACCCCGCACTCGTGTCTGTTCTGGTGCGCGAGCTGGATGCCGATCCGACAATTAAAAACGATCTAGGCAAAACGGCGTACGAAGTAGCCAAGGACAAAGACACACGTAATGCGTTACGACGGTGTATGTGTGATCTAAGCAGCCGCTGGGATTGGCTCAACGAGGCACGCGTACCGAGTCCACTGACACGAGAAGCTGAACTAGAACAGGCGGAGAAGGATCGAGTACGGAAGGAGCGTGAAGCAACAAGGCGGAGAAAGATTGAAGAGGAACGACAAAAGAAGGAAGAGGCTCGCATGCTAAAGAAGAAGCAAGAGCAAGAACTAGCTAAAGCATCATCATCACCATCATCGCAAAAGAAGACAGGGCCGCAAATGCTAGGTGGACCAGCAGCAGCGATTGTAGCAGCAACAGGAAACGGTCCTTCTGGAATGAATTTGGCAAGCATGACGCCCGAGGCACGGTCAAGGCTTGAAAGGGAGATGCGGGCAAGAGCAGCGGAAGAACGGATGCGGCGATTACAAAACAAATAAAAAAAATGTGCATTTTACCCTGGATTATTGATCAGAAAGAGGAAATAGCACATGGGATGTTTAGTAGTAGTAGTAGCAACGGGTACGTAGTATCATTGACGAGGGCAGGACAGGAGTGTATGTATATGGTCGGCCACCCGACAGAACCATCATCACCGTCATCATCGGTCAAAGGAGGAAGGGAAAGAGGAAAAGGGCAAAGGAGTACCTAGCGAAGCACTTGGCGAAGCTACCTTGGAAGCAAAGGGAAGGGTGTTGTTGTCCTTGTTGTTGCTAATGGATAGATGATTGAGTGGATGGTAAATAATGATAGAACTCTAAATTAAACAGGCACAGAGATCTGATGCCGCAGTAGGGCGAAAGACCGATCTTCAGCGACACTTGCATTTTTTTTCTTATTGTTCCCTTGTGCATGTATGCTCTCTTTCTTTTTAATAGCGGACTGTGGTTTTTGATATGGCGCATGTGTAACAGATCACTTTCATATAATTTGATTTGTTGCATCTTGTTGCATCTCTGCAGCAGCAGCAGCCTTATGTTGGGTACAGGGTAGCACAGCACCGTACTACTGCTACCGTTATTATTAGTGCTGCTATACACCCCGTATTACACTACTGCCTAGCAAGACCCATCATTAAATCACAGGAGGGGGTGGGTATTTGAAAGGAGGTGGGGTGGGTTAGAGTAGTAGGAGCAGAGGAAACGAGGAGGAAACGGCCAGTAGTTTATGGAAAGGTGCAAAAGACCGATTACTATACCCAGTTTTGTCTGTGTGCCTCTGTTCTTGCTTAATTAAGCTCATTGTCCGTCCCAGTCGTTCTGACCATGACAAATAAAGCCTAATACGTTGTGTGTGAGAAAGTGTGCATGCTGCCTGCCTGCTCTTAATTCCATCATACTTCTTGGGGGGGAGGGATGCAAATCATTGAAGCGGCGATTTGTGCTTTTGGGAATTAAACTAATAAGCCATATGCCGCTCATATCCAACTTGCGAGAAATGCTGTGGATAGGTAGGGCCCATGTGATCATGCTTTTGATAAACATAGCACAAAGTGTCAGCAGCGGCGTATTGTTCTCTAGAATGACAGGTTTACATTTGCACATAGGGAGCCATTGCTATCAAGGGACACAGGTCAAAGAGGGAGAATCGGTGGTGGTGGTTGTGGTGGTGCTTTTTGTTGGGGGGGGGGTGGGGAGAGAGAGGAGGACAATCTTAATTCTTCCAGCAGTCAGATCTACTGTTTGAAAGGGAGACAAGCAGAAGAGGAGTGTGTGTATGTATGTATGTATGTATGTATGTAAGTGTTCGCGTAGTAGTGGTAGTAATAGTAGTGATAGGATGGGGGTTGTTTGGAGCTCTGGAAAACTGCAACCTCTCTATGACATGGGCGCTTAGGAGAAAAAGAGCAAAAAACAATAGTCATAGCAACGGTAGTGTGGTAGCAACAGTAGCTAAGTAGCACACACACACACACAATGGGTGTCTGGGAACTTCATCTGTTGTTGTGGCCCGAGCAGCACTGGGACGCGTACAGGATGGTAGCTCAAAGGTGATACGGAAAGGGCTTCTTTCTTTGTTTTGATGACAAGAATGGGGTATTATGGCACCCATCGAACCCATTTGGCGGGAATTGAAGGGAGAAAAGAGTGTGCGATTCCTGTTCTTCTTTTGCTTCTTCGATGGATTTGTGTGCGCACCCCTCCCTCCTCTCTTCTCTGCTCTGTTTTTTTTTTTTGAATAAGCGTTCAAAATAGGCAATCTAACGGGAGGTGGATGGGTTAGCGAATAAATGCCCCATCGAGCCAGACAGACTAGAGCCTTTTTCCATCTTCTTTCTTTTTCTCTTTTATTTTATTTTATTTTTTTTGTTCCCGACTTCTTTTGTAGAACACATCAATTATCTCTCCGGTCGTTTTTTGCGTTACCTTCATTTCCTGTAATACACAGCACACACTCACTCTATTCACACCCGCAAAAAAACCAGTGTTGAACAAAAAAAATGACTATGCCACCACCACCACCTTCTTCTTCTTCCTTTTCTCCTTCTCCATCCTTCTGCAGTATGGAGGACCTGACTCGACCCTTCGATCGCATGCTTCGCGACGACAAAGACGACCACAGCGACCTGCCCATGAGTGCACGCGAGTGTCTCATCGAGCTAATCCAGCAGGTCGAGCACGACAAACTGCGCCAGGTCCTGAAACTCGAGCTCAAGCGATTGTTGACCGATCACGAACGACTTGTTACAATGTTACAGCAGCGAACACAGCAACTCGAGCAAGAAAACGACCAGTTCAAAGCCGTGAGCGACGAGCATCAACGGCGCTACGAAAAAGCAGTGCGCGAAATGCAATTTTTCAAAAAGAAGTTCGACTATGTGAGCAAACAGCAGCAACCACCACCACCACCAACACCAGTCGCATCATCACAACAGCCATCGCTGGTCCATTCGACCAGCAGTAGCACAACCTCCCGCTCGTTGTCCGCCGAATCAGACACCCTGAGCGAACTCCCAACGTTCTCCAACTCTTCTTCATCTGTACCACATCACCAGCATCACCATATTCTTCATCACCACACAGGCGCCTTCAGCCATCCTCCTCCTCCACTGCCACCTACCCATATCAACAACAGCAATAGCAGCAGCAATAGTAGTAATATTAATAGTACCAACAACCAAGCAATTACAGCGCCTCCACAGCAACCGCCTCCACCTCCTCCTCCTCAGCAGCAGCCGCTGCCACCCACACCAGCCTCTCCACCACAACAACGACTGCAGCAGCCACCGTTGTCAGGCTATCCCTTGACACCCACGAGCCCGCAACCCTCTGTCATTTCTGACTCGTATGAATCGCAACACAGTAGCAATGCAGCAGCAGCAGCAACAGTAGTAACCCGAGGTGGCGCCATCCCCTCACGATCATCGTCGACCTCGACCGCATCGTCGCTTTTGCATCACTACCAACAGCAGCAGCAAAC
The DNA here is from genome assembly GCF_025766255.1 of Zychaea mexicana. Classification (NCBI taxonomy): domain Eukaryota; kingdom Fungi; phylum Mucoromycota; class Mucoromycetes; order Mucorales; family Lichtheimiaceae; genus Zychaea; species Zychaea mexicana. Next base: position 122,638 of record NW_026516735.1, on the reverse strand, counting down.
ACCACCACAGTCGTACTGGAACGGCACACCTTTGCCCTCTGTCTCGTCCGTCTCGTCTTCTTCCACTGCCACAATGTCATTAGCCGACAATGCGATGCGACAGCCTCCAAACCACCCTATTCGCCATCCAGGCACCAACAGCATTTACAGCGTCAGCTCCGACCTTACGACCGACTCTGCATCGATTCACAACAACAACAACCACCATAACATCCAGCAACTGGGCGGCCAAGGAGGCAATAATCGAGCCTATTTGCGACACAATCCGTCGATCCATTCCTCCTATTCTTCACCGTCCACAGCCTCATCGACCATGTCAGGAAGCGCTAACGGAGGGAGTGGAGGAGGAGGCCCTGGCAGTATTGGCCCCGGCTCTTCATCGGCCACATCGGTCTATTCAGTGCCCATGACGCCTGTGCGGTCCACCACATCCACTGCAGGCTACACCGGCTCTTCGATGATCCAACAACGACGCGTTGACCCGCTCATGTATGGTGGATCCGATGGACTCTGGGACACCATTGCCAAGTCTAAGGGCAGCGATGTGACGGTCGAAAAGATCATAAGCAACTTTTTGCGTCGTGGCGGGTCGCCTAATACCGCCAAACAATCGCCGTCAGCAAGTGCAGTCAAGTATGGCTATGGCATGATTCATGCCTTGATTGTCACCAAGGCACCCGGCGCGTTGGACCTGTTGTTGCAACAAGGCGCGAATCCAAATGCCATGACCATGGGTGACGTCGAAGAAGACAAGGTAACTTGGAATGTTTGTGCTGGGCATGGGGTTGTAGTAGTGGTAGTGGTGGATCGGCTAAGTGGTTGATAACCAAACCTTCTTGCTGTTATTAATTATTTAATATTCATTTAATCTTAATAATTTATATCATGACAAAACCCCAAAATATAGGTGACACCTTGCTATCTTGCCGCCAGCGTCGGATGGCTTGCCGGACTTCAGAAGCTGGTGCAGGCAGGCGGAGATCTTGTCCATGCTCGCGGCCAGGGCTCGCGCAACAAGACCGCTTTGCACGCCGCAGCTGAGCATTGTCATGCGGCCGTGGTGGAGTTTATTGTTGGATATACTCAGGGCGCCCTGAATCTCGAAGTCGACAGCATAGGTAATTTTTTTTTAGATTTGGCATGAATTTGAGTCAGAGCAAGGGGGGAAGACACTTATAATGACGCGATGTACACGATTCTAAACAATAAAAAACACCAAAAATGATGCGTGGCATAGGTGCTACGGCGTTACATTATGCAAGCGTGTCGGGCCACACGGACTTGGTATGCTTCCTTATCCGCTCATGTCGTATTCCTGCGGACCAAGCAGATCATCGGGGCGAGCAGCCGATCCACTGGGCTTCCCGTGCTGGACGACTGGAAGTTGTGACACTGCTGGTGGAACGGTTTAGCTGTGACATCAATGCCTATGTGTCAAAACGCGTGCCCACCCCACTGGAGCTGGCTAAATCCAACAGCCACAAGCGACTGGTCGACTATCTCAAAGGGCTGGGTGCACTCTCGACCAAGAAGATGGACAAGAAGCGGAATGAGGAAAAGTCAAAGACCGTATCCGGACATCTTGCAAACACGCTGGCATCGAATGGACTCTTTGGTGGTGGCGATGACGATGGCTTCTTCTAAGTCTTCTTGTTAGCGATGATAACCTCCTCTTACCTCCTCTTGATTACTACTACTACTACTACTGCCACTGCTACTGCTATTACCGACTATTACTGCTACCACTACTACTGCTCTTTTTAAATAACCCCTCACACACACACACACACCGTATAGTCCTCCTCCTTCTTTTTCTGCTGCCATCATGTTTTTGTATCATTTCTTTCTTATTTCTAAAAAATAGCCTTTTTGTTTCTTTTTTCCATCGTCATCAAATCAGCATCTCCTCTCAACAACGCAAACCATCCCCACCCCCCAGACCCGAGATAAAAAAAGAAAAGTTTCCCTTTCTGAACAAACAACTTCGGCATGTTAGTGCATTGTTTTCGTCCCGATGCGAGTGCCTCGTGCAATGTCGTCGGTGCTTCTCTTTCTTTCTGTCAAGAGGGAGCTTTTTTTTGTGCAAGCAAAGTAGAGGCACCGTGTAGATCTGAGTGGGCATGTTGCGGGTGGGAGAGACATACAGACGGACAGACAGAGAAGACAAATTAATATATTACAACGCTGTTCTAGTCTCTACTACAAAAGTAAGAGCTGCGGCGGTGCAATACTTTTGTACCTCCCCTCCCCCTCCAGGTTGTTGTTCTTTCTTTCTTTCTTTTTTTCGTTGTCTGCGCAGGTCACCGTATAAAACAAATTCCTCTTCTCTTCCTTTCATTATCATTATTTGCAACCTTCATGCCGCTTCGGACTGTGGCCGATCAGTTGCGAACAAAGTTACGTCGGCGCCAGTCCCAATTCCTGCCGAGACAACAACACCACCAGGACGATCTAAAGTCAGTCGCTTCATCTCCACGATCGCACCACCATCGTCCGATAACACCTACTACTACTGATACCCCTCCGGCTACCGTTACTCCTCCGCCACCAGTGCCTCCACCACCACCTTCTCCACAATCCCCTTCGCCGCCACACCAGCAGCAACAGCAACCACAGAAAAGTAGTGATAAAAAGAAAGAATTCCCACCCTCGACAGACACGCTTCTGAATGGTATTGGCGATTATAGCTTCGTCGAACAGATCGGCCACGGCAAATTCAGCAAAGTTATGCTTGCACAACATTATATTACTGGCGAACGCTTTGCAGTCAAGGTTAGTTACCGTATTAAGGGGTGAAGGTGCAAGACACAAAGAGGGGGTGCGCACGAGAGAGATAGAGAAAGAAAGAGATCTCACATAATATACGCAATTATATATGCACCACACACTCAAGAACAAATTATGCTAATATCATCAACGAACAATGGATTAAAAAAGATCATTGACAAGCGCAAGCACGAATATCGCGTCATGTCTCGATTGGTTCGTGAAGTAGCCTTGATGGAAGCGATGGATCATAAAAACGTGATCCATCTCTATGAAACATACGAGACTGCCGAAACGCTTTATTTGGTTATGGAATATGTACCCGGGGTTAATCTGGATGAGCATCTGCAGCGATCCAAGAAAGGTGCCCTGTCCGAAACAGAGGCACGAGCCATCTTTCGACAAGTGGTGGCAGCAGTAGATCATTGTCACCGCAAATGGATTGTTCATCGAGATATCAAGGTATATCTAGTAATATCTCTTTTTGAAAGGGGGGATATGTCTTAAGGTTTATTGGCAGGATTGCAACAATACTGATACGACAGAATTTAATATCAAAGACACCCAATATATTACTGATGCCGGATGGACAAATTCGCTTAGCGGATTTCGGGCTGGGGAATAGATTCGGGCACCAACGCCTGAAAACCTTATGTGGTATGCCAAGATACATGTCATTGACACAAGCTCGTTTCAAGGAGTAAACCTCTATAGACGCTAACTATATACAATCCTAAAACATGTTTTCTTTTATTAAGGATCCATGTTGTATTATAGTCCTGAAATCTTTTCAGGCCAGAGGTATACAGGGCCAGAAGTGGATTGCTGGTGTTTGGGTGTCACGTTGTTTCGCATGACGGCCGGATTCGAACCTTTTGCACATGCGCGCAGTAAGTTATCCAACAAAAGAAGGATTTGTCGGGGCTGGGAGCTGGCTCTATACATACATGATGCGTGCCATGTACTGAAACTAACAACTCGACCCAAAGATCCAGATCAGCTGAAGAAATACGTGGTAAGCGGGAACTATCCAATGCCAGAGAATCTTAGTCCAGGGCTCCAACAGACGATCCGAAAATGTTTATCGGTCGACCGACGAAAACGGATGGGCATCCGACTCGCACTCAAAGACGACGCATGGCTCAATGACGACGGCCGACTGCCGGACCTTTTCAAAGACACGGACCGCGACTATTTTCCGCTGACGGCGGATCGCGAGCGAACGCGGCAGCGGTACCTCAAAGACATGGAAGAAGAGAATCGACGCGGATGTCACGTCAAGAAATCCATCCTGTATCACCCGATCAACCCGTCTATCTATTTCACTAGCCGATCGATGCACTATACACCTTACTCCAAACGAGACGAAGTCGTACAGGCTCAAGGGCTGCTGCAGAAGGAATTGATAAAGACTGTTCGCGCGCAGTTAAAGCAAGCTCAGCTGCAGCCTGTACCTGCTGCAGACATGCATTCGCCTTTGCATCGTTTATTCCGCAAGCTCAAAGGGCCTATGATAGCTGCTGCTGCTGCTGCTCAACAACAACAACAGCAACAACAACGAGGGTTGAAAAAGACAGCTTCTACGCTCAGTTTGTCACAACTTTATCAACGCGTCGCCAAAGATCAAATCACTTATTATCGAATCCAAGGTACTGAAATGGACATGTTGCTACTCGTGCGTGCAGCCTGTGAGCTTTTGGGCATCACTTATCGTCACGACAGCTCGTTGCGTCTGGCATGCGTCATGACAATGCATAGCTATGACAACAACAACAACAACAACAATAGTGGTAATACTCACGGAGGCAGCAGTGGATCTTGGTTTCATGGATTAAAGGATCGGAAAAAATCTGTTGCTGCAGGAGCAGCAGCAGCAGCAGCAGCAAGTTCGTCATCGACACCCATGCCCAACAATCAATTACCACTGTCTCCTTCCTCGCAACAGCAAGCAGAACAGTATACGAACGCGTCATTTGCTACAGCAGCAACGGACGGTCCAGGACAACGTAGCAGTTTACTAAGTAATAACAGTGCAAGCACTGGCACAAACACAAATCGTTGGAGTCGGACGTTCAAGCGTTTATCCATGCCCTTTTCTCATCAACATGATACAATCATGATGCCTTGGTCACAGTCGTTCCAGTTACATTCATCCACACATCACCACTCGTCCCATCATTATCACAACAATAAAAGTAACAACAACAGCAACAACCATCATCACAGTCAGCAACAAGTGCCACAAGCCACTTTGGATCCTGAACAAGAAAAGGAAAGCACCGTTGTATTTACTGTCGAGACATTTGTTGCAGCAAATGACGTTATTGGTCTTCGATACTCGAAACTCGATGGATCTGCCAAAGTATTCAAGTATGCCAAAGGCTGGATCACTGGTGTACTAGCTTACAATACCGAATTTCATTCACAACAGCAACAGCAACAACAATAGCCCATTTATTAATATATACTCACACTGCACACTCACTAACGCACATTTGAGCATCACACAGTACAATGTCCCAATTCCAAAATTCCTCTGTTGTTATTATTTCCGTTCTAGAAGATACCTCTTTTGTTCTCTTTCTTTTCGTTTTCAAGGAATTTCCCTATTCTTTCTTGTTCTTTCATTTCACAAACCTTTGTAGTACTAGTAAGCTGGCATAGCATTTTGACATAACAGAAAAAAAAGGCGGGTTTGTTATCTAGTTGTTCTTGTGTAAGTTATTGATTCAAATAAAAAAAGGAAGATTCTACATTTTAAAATTACTATTATATCACTCATTTGATGTTTGCCTTGTCGTCAGGCACAAACGCATCGATATTATCCGTGCTTTGTTGTTCTTGCTGTTGATTTACAGGTGTTGTTGCTTTTGTTCCTTCGAATGGTACCACAGAACCATGACGCATTTGATCAGTTTCATGGATGATGGATAACAGTTTCGAATCGCTAGGTAGCCTGGCTCGTAATGTGCGCATGCCTTTATCCATTCCCAAGGCACCACCCAGTGCTAATCCCGTGAAAAAGCCAACTATTATATACAATATCTCGATAATTAACAAGTGTACTCTTTACCCGTCATAGAGCCGGATTATATTGTTTTTCACTGCTATCAAAGTACTTACGGATTGTGGGGATGCCTGTGCGTTTAGGTCGTGATTTATCTGAATTTTCGTGGTCACATATTGCATATCCATTAGCTCTATTCTATCCACCCTCCCTCCCTTCAAATAAAGTTAACTGGCTTATATATGACTTACTCCATAAGTATCCTGCTAAACCGAGTGAACCAGCACCCACAGTAGCTATTTCATATTCAAAAAAAACGCGTCGGCAAAGTTCATTCAGTTAGTCTCTCAATCAAGGCGGACGATCGGAATGAGCAAATTGTGTATATATAGCCGTCAATAAAGAAAGAAAAAAAGATAGTTTACAAAGGTTGACAAAGTTGAACACGGCTGATTTGATAGCAGCACGTTCTTCTTCATTCGGTTCGTACTGTGCCAATTCTTGTTTGATTTCCTCTTTTGACATGCTGTTATTTCTTATTCGAGAAGAAAAAGAACAAAGAAGCCAATAACATTAACCTTGTGACTTTTTTTAATGCAGATAATGCGTGATGCGTGTTTTTTCCCCTACCACATATAAATGAATGAAAGGAACAAGAAGAGGTGGGATAGATCGTATTTTCATCCTCCTCACCTTTCATACACAATCTCTTACTTATTTACCATCTCGCTCGAACAAAGACTATGCTGAAAAGAAAAACACACCGGTGCTTGATCATTTTCTTGCTATTTGTGTGTTATTTTACCGTGTTGTGTAATGCTTGGAACAATCCTCCCCCTCAGAATGATACTACTAACGACATTACCGACGCCGACGACCATCATCAACATCATCGTCCTAACCATCACCATACCCCAGAAAAGCCGCAACAAGAAAAACAACATCAGATCAACGATGATAAACGATATGGTTCGTGGTTATTATTCCCACCACAAGGTTTTTTGTGTGTTCAAACTCGAGTTTGTTTGCTAAAGAAGAACGAATGGCTTCGATAGATGAACCCTACGACGGTCCAGGAATTCCTGCTCATATGGGCGTTGCAGCTGCGTTTCTCATGGCATTTGGCGTCTATTTGATGGCCGCCGGATTTCGCTACTTTACTATAACTATGGGAATGGTTGGATTTATCACTGGAGGTATAATTCTCTTTCTTTTTGCTGTATACCACGTTACTTCTAAGGGCTCTCCAAAGTAAAAAAGAAGGCTAATAAAAGCTGCATACTCTAGCTACTATTACCTGGGTCTTGCTTACGGCAGCGGAACCGATAGGTAAACCCTATCCTCATGCGAGCATTGTCTTTTCATTTGGATGTTACGGCGCCGGGTTCTTGTTTGCTGGAGTAGCCATGTATTTCTGGAAAGTAACACTCTATGGGCTTGGCTGTAAGTTGCTATTAAATATCTACATGTTTAAAAACGTGATATAAAAGAGAGCCTTTATATATATATTACATTGACAAATGTGCATATTTTAAAAGTGATAGGCGGCTATATTTTGGCCATGTATTTCTGGACATGGGGCGATGGACTGCTTATCCAAAACGTATACGCACGTCATTTCGCATCGCTAGGTTTTGGTCTTGCTGGTATAATCGCGCTGCTCTTGGTTGAATTTGCTGCTGTGTGTATCCTTACTTCGTTCCTAGGCGCCTATCTTTTCATGCTGGGTCTGGATCTTGTCGTGCATACCTATATGGTTAATGGACCCCGTGCCATGCTTGACGCTATCCATCATATCAATTACAAAACCACTCCCCGTATTTATGCTATGCTTTCCGGTGTGCTTGGATTATGGATTGTCAGTACCTTATGTCAACTCATTCTTAATCGTGGAAACCGATTTGGCTTACATCTTGTTATTGATGAAGCGAATAAGAAATAAAAGCAGATACAGTACATACTGTATGTCCCCCAGTTACCGAAAGAGGGATCAAATGTATATAGCCAGCCTTCTATATAATCACCGAACGTAATCAAATAAACACATATGTTCTATTAACTAACAGTGCATGTATATTTAATGTTTTAGAACAACATGCAATAGCTTCAGGAAAGCACGAAAAAATGACGTCTATTACTATGACCATTAGGATCCTGAATATCTATGATGCTTTGTTTACTGATCATTGTTACAGAAATGTGCATACTGTATCATACAAAAAGTGCCGTGGATGGATGCGATAAAGGGAGTAAAGAATGGAAGTCGACACGAATTACAGTGCAAGTCTGCTATAAGACGACTCTTTATGTATGTACTGACATTCAAGGTTTTACTTTACCATAGCCCAACGACGGGCCGCTTCCAATATGCACCACTGTTGAAAGGATGTCATCTGAGCGGATCTGTTGTGGTGTTTCGTCCGTGTGGTCCGGCCAGCGAAGCATTTGCGAGAAAGAAAAAAGTCGACAATCAAGTCGTGGAACTAGGTTTGTAGATTAAACTTATTTAAATCACCCTAGCCAAGCGACCAGTTTATTCAGCAAGTGAACGAGCCTAATATACGATACATGCAGAGCCAAATGGAAACAAAAAGATAAGTAACTTTATGAGGTTGATGTATTGATGCAGAGTTCACTTTGTTTGAGTTATACTGACCGTTTATTCGGATTCGCTTTGTGTGCATAGTTCGCGCATAGACTGTAGAAACATCACCGTTAACACTAGTATTAAAATCAGTGAATCAGAGACAAGCGCACATCGTATTCCTGGCAAACGAACTATTTCCCCAGATGAGATATTGTTCCATTGGTCAGTTCTGAGTTAAAAAGCGTCAGTACTCCATTGCTGTGCTGCCCTTTGAGGGAAGAAAGCAATCATTGTTTTCAAAATCAAAATAGCGTTCTGATGGATCAGGATTTGTAGTATGCACTGCCTACCACGCCGACATTCAACAGCGATGACCTTTTATAACATCCTTTGAATCAAGGCTTGTCGATGAAGCATAACCCTTAGCCGCTAAAGATCTTTCCTAACTCGATATCGACAATATGGTTTTAATGGTTGAATGATATCAAAATGAGATAAATATATTATAAAGGATGGGGAGAAAGAGAGAAGAGTTGACGCGATCCTTTTTTTATAATAAAAAACATAATCCCACAACATAAGGTAAAAGAGAGACTGATCACTTACACGACACAAGGAAGGGGGTATAGGGGAGATATATAGGATGATGGATAGTGTAATGGGGTTGGTGGGGGTTAGATAGAAAGAGAACTTTAGGGTTATACTTATGTACTACTGGATGGGGGGTGGGGCAGAGTATGAAAAGGTTATTTATGAACGCAGCTTAGGCGCCCGTCGGTTATTATTAGGGCTGTTTTTGCTATTTTCTTGATGCCGACGGAACGATTCAATAGGATCATCTTGACGCCTTGCTTGCCGCGACTTTTCAAATTCGCCATCCATCATGGTACTCGAGTCCAGTTCATCCTCGTTCAGTGTTTCCAGTGTATAACCCTGCCAGTCGCGTTCTTGTACTTGAAGATCGATCTCGCGTTGCCAGACCGCTTCCATTTTGGATGCGTGGTATCCTTTCCACTCTTCAGAACTTTCGGATGGCGATGTCGATATACGTCGTGCTCCGCCTGGTCCTCCCTTGGCGCTATTACTACTGTTGTTGCTTTCTTCCAAAGGTGGGCTCGGATATCCGTTCCATGTCTCTGATTCCGTCTCGTCCTGCTTCTTGTCATAATACAAGTACCCGTGCCATTCCTCCTCGGAATCATGTTCATTGTTTCCGGTTACTTCTTGTTCTTCTTCCGCAATAGGCGCTGGGAGCTCGCGTACATCTTGAACAGAGGATGCAGGAGATACGACCACTGAGGATGGGGGTTCGGCTGTCAAGCCGCTGGTGGAAAGTTTACGCGAAGGCACAAATTCAGGAGCTGTGGGTGACAGGCGGGATTTCTTGGTCTGTTTGCTTGCTGACGATTCTTGCTGCGTTGATCCCGACTGCGTCGATTGATTCGTCAGACTCTTTTCACGCTTGTGCTGATCGTTGCCACTTGCTTCTTCCATCACATCCGGCTGTTTGCTATTCTCCTCCGCATGACTGACGTCGTCGTTTGTGCTGCTCCAGACATTGTGAAGATCTTCCTCTATTGGCTTCACCGATTGCTCCTCCTCTACCTCCGGAAGTTGCTGCTCCTGCTGAGCTGGCTGAGTTGGCTGCTCAGGTTCCACCGGCTGTACAGGCGATGGTGGAGGCATGGGTGACGCTAGGGTAATTTGTGGCTGCGGCTCTTGTGTAGGTACCGGTGGCAGTGGTATGGTTTCCGTAGCAACCGGATGATCACCCTGGTTACTATCGCTGTCATCGTTACGGTCGTCACCATTGTCATCACGGTCCACATCAAGTGTCAAGCTGGCACGTCGTGAATTTGAGGGCACGCTACCCAGCACAGCATCCGTATCAGCCATATCCCGCTCCAGCAACTCCTCTTCCTCAATTCCGGTGTCACACGCCAGCGTCTCACCCGGCTGCAATGGCTCGACTTCGATACTTTCGCTGATCAACTGATCCTTTGTCAAATAAACGCGTGAAACCAACCAGTGATGAGCAACGACATCGCCAGGCAACAATCCGTTGAGATCAGCGGGTGGGACAACGGTGCCTCTAAGACCGTCGACATGGATTGGTTTGAACGACATGCGTCTAGTATTCTTACTGGAAAGTTCTTCAATGAGATCCGCCGACTCTGTTGTGGCATTGACTTGGCACAGCTCGAGAACAGCAACGACCATGGAGAGTTTTCGGGCACCCGGAGCCGATAGGACCATTTCACCAATGCGTGCGGCTCGATAGTTGTCATGATCACCCGCGGTATATTCTTTGGTGATCGATTGGATTTCCGAGAGATGCGGCTGGATCCAGGGCACGGCCACAGTGGAGCCATTCGACGAGTGCTGGTGGAATAATTCGAGCTTGCGATGCATGAGATCGTTGTACGCCTGATGATTTTTAGACGGAGACATGATTTGTGCCAGTTCGCGGTACATGTCGCGTGCTCGTGACGAACACGCCTGCCACAACTTGCGAAGGCGTCGTACTTCGGGGAGCATTAAGGCACGCATGATCGCGGCAAATCCATTCATATCGCGATACACATGTACCAAGAGGTACGCCACCTTAACCAAATGAGTGATCAAATTATCCTTGGGATGTATTGGCGGCACCACGCCTAAACTATGACTGAGCGAATTGTTACTGTTGCTGTTGTTATTACTCGAGGACATGGACGAGGCCAACGAGGAGAGCTCCGACCAGTAGATAAGCTGATGAGCAAAGCTATGTGTAAGGTAACGATGAAAGTCGACGAGATGTACAAGTTTGGATTGCTTCTTGTCCAATTGACACAGCCATTTCTTTTTTAAAATGACTTTGGCGTATAGCTGGCAGTCGATGGCGGCAATTTGTCGGGCCAAAACGTCCGGGTCCCAATTAAAGGCTGTGGCGGCCTGCACAGATTCCATTTGGTGTTCAAAAGTGTCGAGCCTTCGTCGTTCGACCCGTGTGTCTTCAATGAGTCTTCTCAGGGTCGCCACCGTCACCGATGGTTTAGTCTGCTTTGCCTCCGAAAGCTTGTCGTTTGCTTCGGTGTATGCATGCTTGCACAATAGAGCTGATTTGGCGAGTGGGGAGAGCGGCACGAGAGGAAGACCACCGGTGGCAGCGGCCATGGTTTTTCAAAACAGTTGTGTATGTGGAGTGTTGTTTTTAAGTGTGTGGAGTCGTGTTCGAAGCGTCACAAAGAATTATTTAAATAGATAAATAGAGCAAGACAAAAGGGCTCCCAAAAGCAAAGAAAGGCCGCAGAGTAGAAAGAGTAGGAAGCGAAAGAGAAAAAGGAAAAGAGAAAGAGAAAGAAGAAGAAAAAAAAAGGCTCACTGTTTCTATGCACAGACTGAAGTTAAAAGTATGGAACACCACTACTTTGGCACGGGACGACCAAGTAGAGTTTTTTTTTTTCTTGTGCTTGTGTAAGCTTTTGCCCCGACAAGTGTCGTCCCCTTGTCACAATGTCAATCCATTCACGGTTGAGACCCGCTGTACTACTACGCCATGCCATTCGAAATCAACGACGAATGAAGCATTCCACTGCTTATGTTACCACGCCAATTTACTATGTCAATGCCGGTGTGTAGTGTTTTCCCGTTTTTTATATCTAAAAGAACGTTTATTATTTTTGCGTGTGGGTTGTGTATGTGGCTGCACCGACTATCTATCAACCGACCTATCCACATACTTACCCCTTCTCTCTTTCTCTATCTGCGCTCCTGGTTTCCTCTTGTTCCAGTTCCGCATATTGGACACTTGTATTCCAGTGTGATTGCAGATACACTGAAAAGGTATTATGCATTGAAAGGTGCCGATGCATATTTGTGCACCGGGACGGACGAACATGGTTTAAAAGTATGTAAAACCGATCACCCCTTCTCTCCTCCCGGACTCCTTTTAATTACACTATACTCTATGCTGACAACATATAACCATCACTTGCTAGATCCAACAAGCCGCTGCCAAAAACAACGCATCTCCTCTCGATTTTTGCGATCGCGTTTCCGAAAGCTTCAGGCAGCTGTGTGATGCGGCAGATATTAGTTATACGACGTTTATACGGACTACTGAACCCAGACATGCCAAGGCTGTGGCTGCACTTTGGGTAATGTATACGAACATCAGGAAAAGACATGTTCTTATGTATTTTATATAGACCGAGTTGGAAAAGAACGGGTATATCTATAAAGGGAAACATGAAGGATGGTATGCAGTTTCGGATGAAGCATTTTATGCGTCCAACCAAGTCAAAGAAGCAATCGATGAAAAAACGAGCGAAAAAGTCATGGTTTGTAACATGAAATGACACAGCTGGTCTCGGAGAAGGGTGCAGTGGAGGGAGATACACTGACCATGTACTAACATACACGTATAGGTGGCAATTGAATCTGGGCAACGCGTAGAATGGACAGAGGAAGAAAACTACAAGTTCAAGCTATCGGCATTCCAGGAACCATTATTAAAATGGATCAATGACAACCCTACAGGTAAACTCTATTTCTGACTATGGTTACACACAACAGCAGGACAACAGAAATATATGAAATAACACCATATGAAACATATAGCCATCGTCCCTGGCAATCGGCGCAACGAGGTGACCTCATGGATCAAAGCTGGCCTTTCGGATCTTTCAGTCTCTCGGCTCCGATCTAGACTTGACTGGGGCATCCCGGTACCAAGCGATCCAGGTCATACGATCTACGTTTGGCTTGACGCCCTCGCAAACTACCTGACAGCCAATGGTTACCCATGGCCCAATAAAGAGAACAGCGTTAGTGACAGTCAGGTAGCAAACGTTTGGCCTGCGGATGTTCATGTGGTGGGAAAAGACATCGTCCGGTTCCACGCCATCTACTGGCCCGCATTTTTGATGGCTGCACAGTTGCCACTTCCGAAACAAATTCTGGCGCATGCGCATTGGACCATGGGCAAACAGAAGATGTCAAAGAGCCGAGGCAATGTCGCAGATCCATTTGAGGTCATGGATACCTACGGTGTCGATCCAGTGCGCTACTATTTAGTCCGAGATGGCGGATTCGCAGATGACGGAGGTATATATAGGCATATTTGTAAACATACACGCATACACACACTATACACACATACATCCAAGAACAACATAATCGCAACAAACCAGCCGCTCACATCACTCATTATTTCTTCGTATATGCACCGATAAGATTACTCTGAGGATAACATCATCAAACGCTACAAGGACCTGGCAGGTCAATTGGGCAATCTCTTGAACAGAAGCACGGCTCCTGCATTGAATCCCAACGCAATCGCCCCTGCCATGCCCCAGAATGTTGGTGCACGCGACCAGACCCTGCACGCTAAGCTTGCTGCATTGCCAGGTTAGGAATAGAAAGATAACCTGATTTGTTTATATTGATTGCTTACATGACTACTTTCTTTCATCCATGTTCCAGACACGTATGATCAATCTTTTGAAGCACGTGAATTTGGTAAAGGCCTTGCTGCCGTGTTTGATATGTTGGCCGAGGTAAAGCGCAGAAAAGAAAATAAATCCCCTTCACATTTCTATACTCAGCGCCCTCTTGCATACTTCCCACCCACTCAACATACTGCGTTCTGACAACCAATAATTCTACCATTTATTCGTGTGATAGGCCAACAAGCATTTCCAGGATAACAAGCCATGGGATTTAGCAAAGGATCCGGCACAAAAGGAACGTCTTGATCAAGTACTCTACTATGCGATCGAGTCATGCCGTGTCGCTGGTATTCTTTTGCAACCAGTATTACCATCCAAGATGGACACCCTGTTGACTCGTCTTGGCGTGCCAAAGGGCAAGCGATCGTTGAGCGACGCACAGCCATCTCGAGAAAAACAAGTAGAACGCCCGTTGGGTGAAAGCAGAGAAACTGTTTTGTTCCCCCGTTTGAAAAAATAGAGATCTACAAGTATTAAACACGCATCACTTGGGATATATACACAAAGCGTCATCAACACAATGCTTCTTGGCGCACGATCACAATAACAGCAAAAAAGCTTAACCCCTCTCTACTTACCACCAACATCCCACTTTAAATCATCACAACTTACTATATAATCATTTTTTGCCCTTTTATTTTGCTGTCGTCAATGTATGTAAATTAAACATGTTCTTTTTCTGTTTTATTATTGTCGTCACTGCATTGTTGATCTTTAAACAAAAAAAACTTGTCTTCGATCGCTTTCTGCTGTTAACTAGTTGTCAGCTAGCTAGCATTCGTTTATAATATAAAGGGCTCATGGACTCGATGTTCGATTAGGCACACAGGAAACAAAGGTACCATTCTCTTCCTGATTTTGCTTTACAAGCTTCTATCTCAATCCATTCGATTACAACAAACGACAACACCATCATGTATCTTTTGAGCCCTACTACCGTGGCCGCTACAGCCCTGATTACTCTCTTCTTTCATGCTGGTGCAGCAGCTCCCACTACTCCCTCTTTGGCTCACCGTGTCGATGATGATCAAGGAAGCAGCGTTTCCGCCGATACTTGTCCGCGTCTCGCACTGTGGGGTCCTCAATTTGCTCCTGTGAAAGGCTCCTGCACCAAGTTTTATCGATGCTATCTCGGTCAGCCTTTTATTTGGGAATGTAGACCTGGCTTCCAGTTCAACAAAATTACTGGCGAATGTGATATCCCACAAAATGTTCGTTGTCGGGACGGCAAATACCTGGACGACTATTACGAGGGCCATCACCATCATGGAATGAGTAGACGTCAGCTCCCAGAAGATGTAGCCGCCACTGCGGCTAATCCCACTGCTGGCCAAGAACGTGAAGATCCAGAAGCTACTGCTCAGCAAGAACGAGAAGATCCAGAAGCTACTGTTCAGCAAGAGCGAGAAGATCCAGAAGCTACTGTTCAGCAAGAACGTGAAGATCCAGAAGCTACTGCTCAGCAAGAACGAGAAGATCCAGAAGCTACTGTTCAGCAAGAGCGAGAAGATCCAGAAGCTACTGTTCAGCAAGAACGAGAAGATCCAGAAGCTACTGTTCAGCAAGAGCGAGAAGATCCAGAAGCTACTGTTCAGCAGGAACGAGAAGATCCAGAAGCAACTGTTCAGCAAGAGCGAGAAGATCCTGAAGCTACTGTTCAGCAGGAGCGAGAAGATCCTGAAGCTACTGTTCAGCAGGAGCGAGAAGATCCTGAAGCTACTGTTCAGCAGGAGCGAGAAGATCCTGAAGTTACTGTTCGGCAAGAGCGAGAAGATCCTGAAGCAACTGTTCAGCAGGAACGAGAAGATCCTGAAGTCGCAGCCCAGATCTTCTAAGCAGTAGTCATAAGTATAGCAATACAATATCTTTGCCCTTATATCAAATAAAGAATATACTATAAAGCTTTTACTCAATGATACATAAGTTTTTACATAAATAACTTCATATCGAGTAATTATCCCATTCTAGAATTATAACGCAACACAGTTAATTTAAATATTTGGAAGAGTGTAATAAGTGTTCTAAGTTCAAAGTTGTTTAATCGGGCCATATACAAACGTATCATCGTATTGGTGCTATAGCATATGTAATGTATCATGTGTGATGTAACCAATATTAAGCTCATCACTGATGAGCCTACCAGTGGTACAGTTACGACCTATGAAACGTTATTGACGTGTACCCCATAAAGAACGGTTTGCAAGTTACTGTAGAACGTCGTCAAACTAACAACTTGTTTTTCTGCACTGAACAAACGATGCTCATGCTATTTGCAACTGTTTACCGTAGCCACAACCTACGACTTTGCAATGTTACCTATTAAATGTATGTACTTTTTATTCTGTTACAGGTACTACTATTTGCTTTGGGCAATACTTGTCATCTACTTGAAGCAAATATATCCTAGAGTATATATGCCGCTGCAGCGGGAACATTGTTGACGTCGATTCAGGAGGTATCTGAAGTGGGGGATTTTGTTGCAAGCGGTTGAATGAAGGCGGAATAATTGGATCTTCAGCCAAAGCTGTTTAGCAAGAGGTTCTGAGAAAAAAGTTGACGCTATGGAAGATGATGCTAAATAGAGGCTAACTGTAGACAGTAGCTTCAACCCCCATAAAAGCACTCTTACCCAAGCTTTCTTAATTGACAACAGTACTTTAACGTAATATTGGCAAAGCTAAATATTTGTTGACAATGACAAACACGTATTTGTGTTCATATTGGCATTTATTTGTATTCGCAAGGTAATTGTGTGTGTAGGCGTGTGCTATGAGCAGATTGGTATTGTTCTTCATTGTTGCTTGATTGATTTGCTTTATTTACGAACGTTCGCCACGGAGACGACGAGCCAACTGGATATCCTTGGGCTGAATGGTGACACGCTTGGCGTGAATGGCAGCCAAGTTGGTGTCTGGTATGGAAAAAAAAAAGATGTCAGTATCATGTTGGAAGAAAGAGTTCACTTCATCAGAAAAAGTAGTATATGCATAAGGTTTGTTTACCTTCGAACAAGGAGACAAGGTAGGCTTCAGAGGCTTCCTGAAGAGCGCCAATGGCAGAAGACTGGAAACGCAAATCAGTCTTGAAATCCTGAGCAATTTCACGGACAAGACGTTGGAAGGGGAGCTTGCGGATCAACAGCTCAGTAGATTTCTAAAATTTCGTGAAAAACAAGTTAAGATGCTTAGTGTCTCTGACTTATAGAAATGGATTTTAATGATTGGGGGGAAATGGCAGCATTTTACCTGATAACGACGGATTTCACGGAGAGCGACAGTACCGGGTCTGTAGCGATGGGGCTTCTTGACGCCACCAGTGGAGGGGGCCGACTTGCGAGCGGCCTTGGTAGCCAACTGCTTACGAGGGGCCTTGCCACCAGTAGACTTGCGAGCGGTTTGCTTGGTACGAGCCATTTTTGTTCTTGTGAAAGGAAGAAAAGAAAAGGAGAAACGCGTTGATAACGCGTGGTAATCTGGTTTTATATTTTTTTTTTCAATTCAGAAAAGCCCGTCATACGGCGTAATAAAACTGGGGACTCCTTCCCCCCTTTGTCTTTTTGATAGGTGATGGTGCGATGACATGAACAACACAATGTCTCAGTCTTTATAAAGCCTATTGAAAGTGGCTAGCACGTCATTAGACTATTTTTATTACTGTTTATGACTAATTATCAAACGGACAAAGAGAGTGATTCATACAGCAGAAACAAAAGTACATGTTACATATGATATTTAATCGGAAATGAAAGGGAAAGCAAGGGGTATGATGCATAAGTGGCGAATAGACGGAGAAAAGATATAACGTGACCTGCACATATACGAATGACAAAAAAAAATGGTTAAGTTATGCTCGACAGTCCAAAACTTTGACCGCTTGTGCTAGGTCGGACGCTGTTGTTGTTGCTGCTGCTGCTGCTGCGTGCTGCGGATCGTTGCTGTTGTTGTCTTCTCGTAATACCGACCAAATGCTGAACTCGATGGCTTTACCCGAATGATATACAACGCCATCTTGACGAGCAAATAATAATGGTAGTTCCAGCCGTCGTACATTGCCCGGTTGTGGAATCATTGCTGTCGATGGATGTCCAGTACTATTATTTGCGTTTGACGAGTTGGCCGATGAAAGTAATGCCATTGCCGTTGGGAGTTCGACAGTGACGTGTGTACTATGACGTGCAGATCCCGCCTGCTCTGGCTGTGAGCTGACATGTCGTGCTGCGAGTGGCCCGTGTGGACCTAGCCAGCACTCAAGTATCCGTGGTTCGGGTGCAGCTTGAATCAAGTGTTCGCCAAAGACGTCGATGGAGTGCGAGGCAGGTTGGTAGAGAACAGAAGAAAGAACAGGGAACGGCGTGATACAGCGTCGAGATGAAGAAGTTGCTGTTTGTTGAGGGTTGTACGGAGAAGATGTCTCGGATGACAGTTCTGCTGCTGCTTGTTGCTGTTGTTGTAACTCAGGTTCGAAGAAACTGTATTCAAATTGTGCAATACCGACAATTGTCCAACAGAGATAATCGTCAACTTCTTCATACGCTAATTCTAGACTAGGCCTTTCAGCGCGAACGATGCGTGATTCAACAAAGTCAATCCAAGAGCTGCTTGTATGGCCACCACTCTCGCCGCCGGCTTCGGAATTAATACCGTCCATCGTCGCGCCTGCAGCGCTGAGGTACATGGGCTTGCTACTGGGCTTGTTCTTCCCGCCCGTTGAAGCAAGCTGGAGTGCCACCTTTTGCATTTGGCTTACTGGACCAAAGGCACATGGCGCTATCCTGCCTTTGTCGACTTTGCGTATAATCAATAGTGGAGACGTTACGCCTGTGTTGTGATCTCTCAGCATTAACTCGGTGCCGTACGTAACTGGCATAGACGCTGCTGCTGGGTGGACGGAAGAGGATGAAGTGCTGGAAGAAGCAGCAGCACCGTGCATCGGAGGCCGCACCAATACAATGTCAAAGGGTGACCAGGTAGCGTTTTTGGCACACATTCGATCATCTGCTGACGTCAAGTATTTTGTTCGCACGGTTTGTGAGTTGATCCGATTAAACAGCGAAATCGGTGCATTTGCCAGGATGCAGGACGATACGTTGCGTGCTTTGGCTGTCTTTTTCGATGGTTTCGAGATGATTGAGATCGGATGAGATAGAAACGTCGCATAAGGCTGTTGTTCCTCTTCTCGTTGTGTTGTCAAGTTTAAGCTGACTCGTAGACAGAATTGTTTGGCCTTGGCCGTGCCTGTAACGTGTAAAAATTTGAAGCTGCCTGAGAGTGTTTCATCAAGAATCACCCGCTGTTCCAACGGTCGCTCGCCGTTCTCACAGACTATCGCCATGGAAATTTCGTGTGCGTGTCGGTCTACATAGCGGTTTGATTGCAAGCTGACTACAGGTGGTGGACACAAGAACCGTTTCTCGGATCCATACGATTTTTGCGCAACAGCTGCATGTAAGCATTTGATCGTCGTCATTGGTTGATATGCTGGGTACGTCTCTTGTTTTCGTAATTTGGTCATGCGTTCATTATTGTCGCTTGTTTCGCTATCATTCCATCGTCGCTTTGATGACATCGGAGGTGGTGTAGAAGAAGAGGAAGAGGATGTGGAGGATGTGGAGGTGAGGGCGGATATGCTGAGATCGTTCCTACTGTTAGACGTAGAAGTGGACAAGTCACCGTTGGAATCGAGTAAAGCCTCAATTGACATGGACTGTTGCTTTTGTGTTGGTGAAGAGTTGACGAGTTGTAGCTTTTTGCTGGAGCCGAAGACTTGTTGCGAAACGATTTGTGAATGGTGGCTCATTAGGGAAAAGAAGGTAAGAAAGTGGAGAAGGAGAGTAAAAGAAGAGAGTGTGAGGAAGAATTATGCTTTAAAGCAGAGCGAAAGAAAGAAGGGAAAGCGGCGGGGGAGATGGATCACGTGTGGGTAGGTGAGTATTGATAATGGATTAGAGTGACAAGATGTTGCTGATTTTTTTTCCCGCTGTTGACACAGGAGAAACGATAATTGGTCTACGATATGAAAAGGGAGCGATGACGATGAATGATGATGGACCCCATCTCCAGAAAAGCTGTGCACATACACATGTACACACACCACACAATAAAGACTCGCCCTCCAGGCGATAGGCGGTGTTTCGTTTCCAAAATTTCCAGCAGTGGGATGAAAATGCAAAGCCTTTCAGGATATGTTTTCTGATCAATAGCATTGCGGAGTAATCTGTGAGTCATACCGCGTTCGAGCAACCTCATTGCTTGTTGCTGAACCAACAGGGACGGTCCCAAATATACCTGTTTGGTGCATATGTGTAATATGTAGTGCTCACCCGATCAAACACACAACGCAGCAAACAGGCCAGAGATGGGGAGGTCACGAGTGGAAAGAAACTCTCTCACGGCTATTACAGAGACCTGCATACTCGCCTCCAACATCTATCAATATCAGCGAACACACACATGTACTATATCTATCAACAATAGCCCGTCTAGCTGTGTGTTTCAGAGTTCGATGATCTTAGGTCTTTCTCTCTGTGTTTTCTCTCTTGAATCCCGGTCTAATGAGAATTTCCTTTTGTAGTGTAGATAATCTTTTTTCTCGCATTGATCTCCGTGGCAAAAATAGAGGAACAACGACGTTTGGAACTGGGATGACCACAGATTCGATAAAAATGACTAACAAGCCGCGGTTACAAGCACCATCAGAGCCTTGACTCTCGGCCTCTCTCTTTGAACCAGTCGTATTCTGTTATGGTGAATCACAAATCAACTCACATCATCAACTCACAAGTAATATAACCGAACACAACTTTTCGCACGTATCATTTTCTCACGACTTTCATGCATGCAGATTCAAATGTAAACATGTGATGTGGTGTTGTTGTATATAATCTCTTTCGACTAGGTATCATGTTATCTGGTAAACCGGTTCTTTTACCACGGGCATCATTTCATGGCAGAAGACTAAAAGAGATGCTGTTCATAAAAGATTCATTGAGTCTATTACGTTTATTACTAGACTTTCATCTTTTTCTTCTAATACAGCTATTGCCACCGACCCAGCCAATGTCGATGCAGAAAGATCACAACATCACGCTAAAAGGATAATTATTTTAACAGATCTCCGTTGCTTCCGATTAGCTGATCTTTTTCATCGTTCCTTTCTTCTTGGTTTTCCGCTGATATCTTTTAGATTTTTGACAGCATCTGCCATGATAAATTTACGTACTATTATTCGATCATCATAAACTAGGCGCAGTGTGGGCAAAACACCTCCCTTCCTCAATCACCCGGATCTTTTTTGCTTCATCTTCCTGCATTTGCTGTTTATCTATACGTTTTGCGCACCACATGTAATCATATTCTGTCAAAGATTCTATGTTGTGAATGTATGTATTAATAAAAGCAGCCTTTCATCTCCAAGTAAAAGACGCTTCAAAATATGCAAGACTCACTCTCTATGTGCTACAGCTACTGATTAGCGAGTGATACGTTTTTGTCAGCACGTTCTTTCACGATGGAATGGGTGGTGTCGGGATTCTCTCTCTCTCTCCTGCTTGCTCCCTCCCATGTTTAAGTTATCTAACGCATCGAGGAATTACTGCATATGATCATTTTTTCGTTTATCAGCTGTCACGAGGTCAAGCGAACCGCACTCTTTGTTCAATTAAGTTACCCAACGCCTCAGATACATTCTGTTATTACACAGTATGTTGCTTTCTTCCCTTTTATTGTTCGAATTATGCTACACCCGAAACTATTAATAGTGGCTTTCCCACAACTCAAACTGGATAATACATCATTTGTTCCTTGGGAGGTGACCCAGCTGCCCAATTACCGTACTGTGCCTGGACATTCATAATATGTAACAACAGAACATTTGCACTACAAACAACGCAGTTTCTATACACTTTGTCATTCTTTCTGTATTGTCATACCAAGAGGGAGAAACAGAGAAACACTACTACCACCCATAAATTATTATCCAATCATTGCAATACACAACTCTCAAGACCAATATGTACCATCGATTTTTAGAGACCAAGGGAGAGAGTAGTTTAGAGCTACTTGGCTTCTTTGCATATGTTTGAAACGAAACGGTCACTCGCTCGCTATCGTACTACTATCTTATAATTACTCTTATAATTTCTCGATCCATTATTGTTGGGTTGAGCAACCGTGCACTCATGATTTAAATCCATATAGCATGTGATATGGAATGTACGACATTGATTTTTTCCCAGAAAGCTTACACATAAACGGAAGCAGCAGCAACGTTCCTGATTTGCATTCTTAGATATATGCAGCTTTCTTGCCTTTTGAGTGTTGGAAGACAATGAGCAAAAATGCTACGTTATTCATTGAGCAGTTTTGTAGACGCGTGATGGGGGCTGCGTCAACAGCAAGAATTGGGTGAACTAACTGGTTGCCGGACCTTGCAGGACATAATTGTATGCTCCCCTCATTCACAACTGGTACACTGATAGTATATAATACTAGTAGTGATAGTGGTACACAAATATAATGGGTCATTTTAGAAGCCTTATACTTTATAGCTTTGTACAGCCGCGCCTCCAGCCGTATTAAATCTGGTGTGTTACCCAAACAAAAACAAACCAACCTTTTGTCTTGCCATAAGCCCAGGTGCAAGTTCTTAGCCGAGCTCACTTTTGTCAAAAATGCAGTTTTATACAATGAGTTCTCAGCCACTATATCGTACTCGCCATAAATAATTACTAGAAATGCATTTCCTTCTGTATGGGAACAAAAATTGTGGGAATATCAATCTAAGCTGTGCTGTAACAAGTACTTGGATAGTACAAACCAGCCCATTTTGGGGTCTTAGAATAAAGAACAACAACAGGTTACGATAGGGAGTCATTATGCCCAGCATAACGATGTTGCGTTCCAAATATAAAAGGTTTGTATCTATCATAAAAAGAGAAGTCAGTTGTTCGATGACAAAAACTTATTTTGACGGTTAGTGCTCCGTCTCCCATACTTATATACATGGCTCTTTCTGTTAGGTGTTGATGAACTTGGCGAGAATTCAGGTTCAGAAAGTTCAATTGTCAATAACGGTTGCAACGATGATGGCACCATATAAAATAGAGGATGGCGCTAAGATGGTGATTATTATTGATGGTGAGCTGTTGGAGGATGCTGATGTAGGTCCACAGTTCGTGTAGAGCTCACTCGCTCGTGTTCTCGATTCAATACAATAATATCAGGCGCACTCGTTTTATTGCGTTAGGTGACGGAGTACCATCAATAATGTGTTAATGGAAAAGATTGTGAGTGTGTGTATGCGGTTTGTCAGGAGACAGCACCATGTGGTGCGCGTCTAACTGGGCATCATCGGCCGGCTCACGTCGAAAGAAGAGTCGTGGGTCCCTGCTAGTTGATATCGTTTTCTTTTATACAAATCGAGCTGTTATACTTATAGAACTCTCGACGTGTCCTTGGAAACTTGGCCTGGGAGTTACCGATCAAGTAAATGCTCCAGCGCTTACGACGTCAGAATTCAGATTAAATGAGCTTACTACACACAATTTATGCGAGAGGTGTATCTCTTTAAATACGGAGCTTTTGCCAAAACTAGTGCCATGTTTGCATAATTGATCATGCCAAGTGCGCTGCTCTGCTCTGCTTACAATCCATCGATCTTTTCTAGCAGATTTGAAACTTTTTGTTCATTTCTGCTGTGAGTTCCATGACCGCAGTTTGACTTAGAGAGTAAGTGTGCAACGCTTTGCTCGTTGGATATGAATTTAATTAGCAGAAAAGAGCAGTGGGGAAAAAACTACTGTAGAAGCTGAACACAATGCTGTGGAAGGCTTATAATATCCTAAACCCTGCTGCATAAGGTGCTATGCTATTGTCCTATATTCTTTTGCCTATACTTTCCATAACAGACGGTACCTTTGGTGGTATGTGACGTGTCCATGTGTGAGAGAGAGGGGAGCGAAGCAGCAGACTGTTATTTCATGCAGTGCTTTCACGTTTGTCACTCGGGTGAAAGAAAAAGACTTGACAGCGCTATCTGTCATCCCAGGTCACGTCAAGTTACACAAGCACGTCGAACACGCCGAGGAATGGTTTTTGCCATCTCCAGAGACGTTGCCTTCGCAGCGACATTATTCCTTGCAGTGTAGACATTACAGGCACGCGTACGCTACATACTCGTCTTGCATATTCATCGGTAGGTTTGAGTATCATGAAGCTTGGCTCTAGGCCCATATGGAAGAAGCAATCGAAGCCTCCGAGGGAGAGCGTGTAACCTTGTTGATGATTTATAAACTTGTGCATGAGTCTCTAATTTCTGTGTAACTCCAATAAGCCTTTGCCGTTAAGACACTTTCGTGACGCGACCATCGTAATTGGTTGTCATTTTGGCGGTGATCGTGTTGATGACCGTGTCAGCGAACGTGGTTAGTGTTGCGGTCTCTGTTACGACTTATGTTTCTGTGAACGACTCGTAAGCGTAGTAAAATGCAAGGTTTGAGTGAGAAAAGGAGGGAAGAAAGCAAGTTTCCTGGGAAGCAGAGGTTCTTCTAACAAGGCTTGCTTCCCCACATGTGATAGACGCTACCTGCAATGTACATATTTCAAACCGGAACGTCCCATCACTTTTGCTCGAACACTGCAAAACGCTTCATCGGACCGCTCGAAAAGGGGGCCAAATGTGGTATCGGAAGCTCCCAAGAGTGTGTGTTACGTCGGCCCATGCTATAATATGCATAGGTTCTATCGTCCTTGTGTACCTGAAGAAAGAAAACAGCTGAAAGACCTAATAACGAATATGGACTATATGGACTAGTGAATAGATATAATCAATTTGATGACTTATTAATGGACAGGATTTTGTAAAGATATTAGTAAGATAAGCGAGACATAGCTTTACACATGTTGCTAAGTATGCTCAGTCACTTATTTCATATTTCGAAGTACATTTCTCTGACAACCGTAAACATGCATGCCTGACCTGTACCTCGTATATTAGATACAGTACAAGGGAATATACACTTATATGTTGCTTTCCACTAGACATCCATCCTGTTGCCTCTCTCTATCTTCATAATTCTTTTGTACACTTCCATAGATAGATCATACTTATCTGCTTTCATCCTTCGCATAATGATAACTTGCCCGACCATGCAACTTGAGACTCAGGGCACTAGGGAAAACCGTGATCTTATTGGCTGAGGGAAAAACTTTCGGTATGCAAATTTTTTTTTCTCGGTCTGCTTCAGATCTCTCTTATAGCACTTTGACATTCGAATCGATCGATCCTAAAGAAAAAGAACGACAACATGGTTGCTGCTAATAGTGATTTCGTAATGACGATCGAAGACGACGACGAAAACTTCAAGATCGCCGAGGAGGAAGAAGAAGAAGAAGTTATTGAAGAAGAAAAGAAGCAGCCTGAACCAGAAGCACCCAGTAAAAAGAAGCGAAAGGCCGAAGACAAAAAGAAGGAAAAGAAAGAAAAGAAAAAGGCCAAAACAACAGCAGCAGCAGCAGCAACCGCGTCAACGAAAAAGAATAGTGTCAATGACGAATTTGATTCTGGATTCACGTTTGCCATTGACGGTGGTGGTTCAGCCGGTCCTGCTCATGCTTGGGACTTTACTGCTGCAAAGAGTATGCTGAAGGAGGCACAGGTAAAGAAAATTCTTCTAGCAACCTACTTTTTTTCTTTCTTTTATGTATATGTCTTTACTCACTTTGCTTCATTGCACATAGCCAAACTCGGTACCGAGAACGGATATCGATGTGATTATTGCAAAGAAACGACAGGAGACAAAGGATGCCAAAAAGAAAAAGGCTGCTGCTGCCAAGGGTAAATTGTGTTTGGATGCTACTGGCGATGAGGGTGGAGGATAGATTGTGTGTCTGTTTGATGGAAATGAACAGTTCTCTAATATCGCTGGGCAAAATGAACATCAATTAGAGACCGACGAAGATGGTGCAATGGTTGCTGATGACGATGAAGATTTGGCACTTGATGGATTTGGTGCAGGTGCTGTGGATACCGAACAAAACGAACAAGAGGATGAAGATGAGAATAGCGATACCGATGACGATGACGATGAATCTGCCAGTGATATGGATGAATACAATGCAAGCGATGCTGATGCCGAAAAGGACGCTGAAGCAGTAGAAGCAGTATGTATCTTCAAAGAATTCTCTTGTGTGTGCTTGTGTGGAATTTTTCAATTTGTTGGTTCGCTTAACACTTGAATTTTTAGCGAAAACGTGCCTATTTTGCACCGGAAGAAGAAAACAAGAACGATGAACAACACGATGCCTTCACATCCATGAACCTGTCACGACCCATACTAAAAGGTCTTGCCAACGTTGGCTTTGTGAAACCTACCGAGATCCAAACACGCACGATTCCTCTTGCATTGTTGGGTAAAGATATCTGCGGTGGTGCAGTAACCGGTTCCGGTAAAACCGCCGCCTTCATTGTCCCCATTTTGGAACGTCTTTTGTACCGGCCCCGACAGACAGCAGCCACGCGTGTACTCATTCTGTGTCCAACACGTGAGTTAGCCGCACAGGTCCATAGTGTGGCTGCTAAACTCGGTGGTTATACCGACATTACTTTTTGTCTCTGTGTCGGTGGTCTCAACCTTAAACGCCAGGAGGCAGAATTGAAGAATAAGCCCGATGTCGTTGTTGCTACGCCCGGTCGGTTGATTGATCATGTTCGCAACTCGGCAGGTTTTGCTTTAGATACTTGTGAAATTCTTGTAATGGATGAAGCTGATCGGTAAGATTTATATCTTGTAAGAGAAGATGAAGAGGGAGATTTTTGGCTAAGATTGTATTCTTTAGTATGCTTGAGGACGGTTTCGCAGAAGAACTTGGAGAAATCGTGAAAGCATGTCCGAAATCACGACAAACTATGTTGTTTTCCGCCACCATGACAGATAATGTCGATCAACTTATTCGCATGTCATTAAACCATCCTGCCCGCTTATTCGTCGACCGTTCCAACCAAGCCGCCTCTCGTCTTGTCCAAGAATTCGTCCGTATCCGTGCTCATCGTGAAGCAGATCGATCAGCGGTACTCGTTGCATTGTGTCGGAGGACGTTCAAGGCTAGAACAATTATTTTCTTCAAGTCCAAAGTGGCAGCACATCAAATGAAGATTCTCTTTGGTCTTTTGGGACTCAATGCTGGCGAACTTCATGGTAACTTGACTCAGGAACAGCGTCTTGAGGCGCTCGAACGGTTCCGTGACAACAAAGTCGACTTTTTGATGGCCACTGATCTTGCTTCAAGAGGTCTTGATATCAAGGGTATTGACGTCGTCATTAATTACAACATGCCAAATCAGTTTGCTCAATATCTTCATCGTGTTGGAAGAACGGCCCGTGCTGGTCGTAACGGTCGGTAAGTGTTCTAGATCCATCTATCATATAGTGGACTCCTATGCCCTGCACCCTGCGCCCCTCTCTCTATTTCGCGGGTGTGTAATGTGATTATGATTTGTAACCAACAAAACATATACATGTAACATGTTTATAGTTCCGTAACACTTGTTGGCGAATCCGACCGCAAAATGCTCAAGATGGCGATCAAGTCCGCAAATGCGGGGTCACAGGTCAAGAATCGGGTGGTACCGGCTGAAGCCATCCAAAAATACAAAAAGAAGGTGGAGAAGCTTACCCCACAAATTGAAGAGATTCTGCAGGAAGAAAAAGAAGAGCGTGCGCTGCGTAACGCTGAAATGCAGTTACAAAAGGGCGAAAACCTTATCAGACATTCAACCGACATCTATTCCCGACCAGCAAGAACCTGGTTTAAAACAAACAAAGAAAAGAAAGTAGCAGCTTCGGCAGCTCATAAGAAGAAGAAATAAGACTGTTGTTGTTGTTGCTGGCAACAGAAAAGAACATTATTAAAAAGATAAAAAAGTTTGTATAATAATATTAATAATAATAATAATAGTATGATAGAGAAGGAAGAAGAAAGAAAAGAACATAGTGATTTTTGTTACGGATACAATTTTTTTTATATCTACAAGGAATATGAACGAAATGGGAGGAAACTATATAGTATATATTTACACATCTACAATGCGCTTGATGCGATTGCACTCATCAAGGTGCTCTCCCCGATATTTGATAAGATAGTTGCCGTGTTCTTTGAACGTTACAGTCTTATTGACGGGACAGCCCTAATAATAAGGTAAATGTACGGTTAGTGAATAAGGTATATAACCAAAATACGATTGAATCCTATTTACCTTTGCGCTATTAGAGCATTTGTAGTATATACTCCTGAAGCCAGACTTCTTATGAACAGTATTTCCATTGTTTTTCCAAAGGTAGTCGTCGTTGTACGGAAACTCTCGCGTCTCGATAATAGTGCTTATGGCTTGCATTTCTCGTCGTCGTCTTCGGCGGGCAGCAGTAGGACGTTGCAAACGACGAGAAGTCGCCGGTAGGATAGGGAGCTTGTCAGGAGGAGGAAAGGATGGTAACATGGGTTGATAAACTTGTCTCGGTTCAATCTGCTGTGGGTGATTATGCATAGTAATAGGGTGTTGCCTACTGCCGCAATTGTTGTTGTTGTTGTCCATAGAAGTTGTCATTGGCGTTGGTGCTATGGTCGTCGCCGTCATACTGGTATCGCCATCAACGTCTGTTGGAGAGAATCCCAAGTCGGCTGATATGCTATGTTGTCCAAATGAAACAAATTCTAAGTTTTAGTTTCTTTTCTTTCGTTGCTATGTTTCAGTCTTATTTGGTTTTCAAGTTCGCTAACCTTGATCTGCTACTGGTTGCTGGCGAAGTAACTTGATTAAGAGGGGGTATATTAAAGGCGGATTGTTGTTGTTGTTGTTGTTGCAGTGGATGACAGGTGGCGATAGCAGAGATAGAGCTAGTCGTGGTCGGACTCGTTATGGGTGGTAAAGTGGCTGATACGGACTTTGGTGAATGACTAAGTAGCAAGTCAATGTTGTTGGTACTTTTCCGTCGCTCTGTACGATGCTGCTGCTGCTCCTGACTGGGAATATTTCTCCAGCTTATTGCCTTTCCATCGGTAGAATGGCTGGCCGCGGAATCCGGGCGGTTAACGTGGTGGTGGAGTAGCGGGGATTGGATCCGCGGAAGAATAGAAGCGTTGTTCATTGAGCTACTAGCATCACTGAAACGACGTGGAGTAGCATTAGTCCTAATGTTGTTGTTTGTGCTATCGGTAGAAGCAGTAGTAACACCCCAGTTGTGTATTGATTTATCGCTGGTTGTAGTTAATGTTGTTGCTGTTAGTGATGATTGACGACTCATGCTACGTGATCGGTATGTACGTGTTTGTTGTTGTTGTTGTTGTGCCGTATTAGTATGTTGCTGCAATAGATAGTCGATCTCCTTTTGTCGAAGCTTGGCTTCTTCTGCTCGCCGTCGATCTTCCTCCACTTTGCTAGACAGTATTAACTCGAGCAGATCCCGCTGCTCGCCGTACTGCTGAACAACCTTTTCGAGATTGAAGAAAGGGGAAGAGGTATCTTCATCCTGTTTTGACATGTTGGGACTAGGTATAGAATGCGTTGACGTTGGTCTCATCATCATGGAAGCACTTTGCTGTAGCTGCTGCTGCTGCTGTGATGAAGGTGTTGTTATTGTCGCATAGTAGGGTGATTTGGATCGAAAAGAGGCACGTCGGCTGGAAGATATGGTTGCTGTTGCAGAGGTCATTATAGGCGTTGAAGGGTGGCTAGTGCTAGGTGGCGATGGTGGATAATGGCGCGTGGTGGTGGAACGGTACATGCGATGATGATTGTCTTTATCGACAGCGGAAGAGAAGATGGACTGATTTGCTGGCAGCATGTAGACGTTATTCCTTGTGGCAGGCATGACGAATCCGTTGTGAATGTTGGAAGGGAAAGAGAAGAGAAGAGAGAGGAAGAGAAAGGGCTATTGTTCCGTAATGAAAACCAACTAGTAAGTTTACTTTTTTTTTTTTTTCTTGCGGGAACACAAACATTCGTTCAGACTTCCCGGATCCGTCCTCATTTTTTACAGAGGGGGAGTCCCCACCCCGGACCCCCAAAATCTCTCCAATCGGCCCATTCGCCTTATATATTCCCCTACCCCCCAAGTCGTTGTCTATGACAAAGCTTTTGACTTGAATCATCACATGTGTGAAATAGCAGACACATCGTGCGTGTGTGTGTGTGTGTGGTATCTCCCAGGTACTGGAGGTACTACAGTGGCCGCACTAGCCCGAAAATGGCCGTTTATTTCTTTTATTTACAAATCAGGACCAGCCTCTCGCCCACTCCTTACAGCTTTCTTGTTCTCTTGAGCACATATCAAAAAAGGCGAAAGCCGCATGAAGAGCACTGTTGTGCGTTGGATGTCGTGGCTCAAGAGGCCCAGTGGTCACGGAGAAAAAAAAATTCTATCGTCCATCTCCAAACTCGGACAATTAACCGTCTATGTAATACTTCCTGTCTTCCCTTACCCACTCGCCTCCCCCCCTACGAAAATGCTTAAAAGGTCCCATCCGCGGTTTATATAATAAGCCTTAAAGCAAACCCAGCTGTCAGGACCAGCGAATGAGAGCACTGCATTAAAAAGAGCAAAAAGTGGAGAACTGTGCTTTCTTTCCCCGCGCACTCCCGAGTTCGTCCGACAAGCTTTAAACGTGTGGGGGAGGAGAAATGTCTAGGCTGGGAATGAAGCGTCCAAGTAGGTCGTTGTCGAATAGTTTGCGTTTCCCGGTTATTGTTTTCACACGGTCTTTTTTTCCGGACTGCAAAAGGAGAGGACGGTATGGCGGAGTGGTGCGGATGGAAGCGAGCTTATTGGCCAATTAGCTTACGAAAGCCATCTGGTTCCCGTACCTTTTCCTCCCGTCAGTCCCAATTCCTCGAACGCTGATTCCGTCAGCCTCCCAACCTCCCCCCTGGATCTCGTAGGGACCTTAGGGTCCTCCGACTTATGTAACTCGCAGTATCCACATACTTGTTGCCACTTGTTTCACTTGCTTTCCCAGCTTTCTCGCTACTAGTATCGGGGTTTTTTCCCCTCTAGCTCTTCTCTCCTCCCCTCCCCCAGGCGCTTACATGATATTGCCTGTCCACTTTTCCAGAAACTCCATTGTAGAGTATAGCAACCAACAGCCTCTGTTGTCAATACATAGTAGCTGGTTTTAGACCATTGCCCTGCTCAAATTGCTGCTAAAGAGTGTCCAAGTGCTCCAAAACAAATCCCACAAGACACTTCACTACTAACTTAATATACCCGCCTTCGCTTTTACGTTACCCGCGGCTAATGAAGCAGCCCAAAAAAATTGAGTATGTACAAATAAGTAACAACTTTTCCCAGGCGAAAAAAAAACTGTGCCATTCCCGGAGCCCCTCTAGGGACTCCAGGGGGCTTGCTTATCAAACCTCCCGGTGGGTTGTGCTCAGTAATAAGAATAATGTAATAGCTCACTCTCTTATGTTGTATCACATTCCCGATACTATATATGACCTTCCCGCGGTACACGGCCATTATGTATTGTTGGTCACCCACCCAAAAGGCTGTTAATAGCCAAAGTATAGCGTTACGTAACTTTCCTCGGCTGCCTACGCAGCTTGTGAAACTAACAATAAGGAAAACTTTTTTTTAGAAAAGATCATAATTATATACGAGCCTCTTTATTTTTTTCTGCGTAGAACAATACCCACAATGTAGCTTTATAGGACCCACACTAATGTGTAAGCCCATTTGCCCCGACAAAGTAATGATCAGCCCCAACTCTGTCTCCTTCTTTATCACAATACTCGTACAAACTTGCCGTATAGCTGATAAGTTTGTATATACGCAATGCGTTTGGTCACCACATGTTATCGTCGCTGTATACACCCGTTATTGTTGTTGTTCTCTTTTTGTTTCTATCCGATTGGCAATAGGCTCTGCTGATCGTGTATCTTCCACTTTTTTTTACGAGGTGGGAAACAAAATAGCCCCCTTACACCCTTGATGCACCTGCTCATTATGTCAGCAGCTGTGTGTCAGCATGTGTGTGTAATCTTCATACATAGTATGATCCCACCCACCGACTACGCACAGCCAGGAAAATAGGGAAATATGTAGAGACACGTACTAGAACACTGTCTGTATGACTTCGCCACAAGAGAAGGTACTATGCTATTCTGTCTGAGGATCCTGCTTATTACATCCATAATATGCCTTTTTGTGTGTCCACCCAAGTATAAGCTTATCCTCCACATCCGATATCGTCTTCGCCTGTCTTCGTTGGTCGGAGCATTTAACATTACTGACCAATGATACACGAAATCGACCGATTTATATAATTCACCGTTCTTGTCAACAAACAAACGGCAAACGGACACACAACAGTCTGTATTCGCAAAAACGCATCTCGGATTCTGAGTTTTTAACGGTAAAAGTGCATGCGTCGCATATGCTTCAAGTGTATCTGTACAGTCGATGGTGATCCGACTTGGTTGCTCAGGTATCATAGAGTGCATCCAGCTGTTCCTTTTAAGTATTTTACTACCTATAATGAAAAAGGCATCCTTTCCTGTGGCCTCTCATTTCTAGTATGCCTTGAATATAATAATAATATATAAACTTCGTAGAGTACTTTCTTTCAGGATGCTAGCTTGCAATCCTGGCAAAAACGATATAAACATACCATAGTTACAGCAATTTTGATAATGAGCAGTAAACTTTTGTCAATTAAAAAACCGGCCCAAAATCTCTCTTTGGCAAGGTACCTTGTTGGCGTTACTAGGAAGGGATTGGAGAGAGAAGAGAGCGGATATAGAGGTCAAAAATGGAACTGTCGCCAGCGATTAATCTATATCGCAAACTGCGTTTTACTTTTGGAATATGTACATCATCAAGATCATAAAATGTGGGGTAACTAAATTGTCTTTTGTAAAAAGCACACATCGTTATTATAAGTTCAATACTTTTTATGTTGAATCTTTGATCTAGTCCAATTGAAACGGACATGGCCTCTGGCAACTCGACGAACAATTCTATTACATAATATTCATGGGAAGAACGCTGAAAACCGCTGATATACATGAAAGAGCTTCCTCTTCCTTTCCAATCTGATTAATAGTATTGAGGGCATTGAAGTTTGGACGGAAGTACCCACGCTGTCATCGACTTTCTGATTGTCTGCAGGAGCTCTACTATTATTTCGACAGCCTACTGAATCGACCATAATGCTCTCTATGAATTTCTCAAAGCTGTGGATGATAGATGAAACTTCACCATCTGCAATGTTGAAATTTACACAGACTATGGCCGGCACAGCATTTTTCTGGAAAACATGAACAAATTTTAGGAATAATGTATCGATAAATTATAATGATATAGTAAACATGACGGAATTGTTACCGTTCGTCAAATAGCTCATGAAATCAATGAGTGCTAGCACATCAACAACAAGAACCACCACGGGAAAAAATCCTCGCAATCCTCGCAATCCATGCAATCCGCGCATGTGTAACTACACTGAGTTCAAAAGTTCGCGAGGATTGCGAGGATTTTTTCCCGTGGTGAACGCGCACAGCGCAAACAGGGTATGATGCCTGTGCTAGTTGATCTCAGCACAATCGTTTAATATATTAAAAGTAATAGGGAAAAAAGAATATGTAAATGAAAAGCCTTTTAATAAAAAACCAAAAAAGATGTTTAATGTTTTCTAAGTCAACAGTTTACAGCTTTTACCAAAAAAATATACATAACTGCTGATCCTGATCCTGATGACATACTAACTTGTTGCTTGTTTTTAGTGATCATGATAATGCTGCACATTGATCGTTTCTTTAAGCACAAAATTTGGATTGCTATCGATTTTGAATTTGTCGTTGTACATCGTGTATTGATAAGGTTGCCAGTAAGTACCGTCCGTTGCCTTGAATGCTGCATGGAAAAAGGTTGACGGCACATATCAATACTGTAATAAGAATTCAGATTGATACGAAATTATATACATAGATATTAACTATATTCTAGCGTGGTCACATAGTAGCATACTGTTGCAGGCACTGCATTTTTATGGTATACGAGATAGGCTAAACTGAGAAGGGTAAACATGCAGATTTTCCGGAAAAAGTAGCTAAAAGAGGGATATAGCTATATGGATAAAGCTAGAAGGTCGGTAATTACATTGCTAATTATGTTATAGTTTGAACAAAGGCTTAATCATCGCCTTGAGTACGCACATGAATACTAACTAGCCTACGAGTTAGTATTTGCTGGGCTTGAGTAATTTTGCAGTACTTGCCGGACTTTATCGAACAAATGCCGCGCGTTTCCCCGGACCCACTTGGTAAATATCGTACAGCAAATTGCTTTAAGAAGTAATTTGCCGTACTGCACTTTTGCAGTACTATTCGTTGCAGTAAAATGGTCGTTGCAATAGAATATTCTATGCAGTGGTGACACATAAATACTCTACAGCAGCGCTCTCCATACATACTATACGAATTTTTGAGTAAGAATTTAGCCTTATCACTGATCTTATTGAATCGACTAGGAAGCTCATCAGAAGGTCAAGGCATAGTCTAAAGATGTTATTTATCTACTTATTTGTGGTGAGGAAAAGAGTGTGAGTACAGGAAATATATTGATTGAAAAAAGAGAAAGAGAAAGAAAACGGAAGCAGAAATGAAAAGGAAGATTCAAGAGAAAGATAAAGATAAATGTGTGCGCTTAGTTCTTGCAAACACATATACAAATACACTGTGGTAAAACACATCATTACACTACTTAAATCATCATCAGAATAAGGTACTCGGCTAAAAATCAAACAAAAGCATACACAGTAATTACCACGGCAACTAGCTAAGCACTGTAGCTTAGAGACAATCCAACCAGATTGTGTAAAGCACGTATACATTATATTCGGATGATCCAGCTTGTGTAAGGCTAAATCCGATATGGACTGACGCGATATGATGCATGGACGTATGTCATTTGTGATCTCTTATATCTCTTATACGATCATTTACTAAGAAAAGGGCGGCTGATGATGCACTCATAATGGATGTCTTGTCACCACAAGTTATATTGGCGAATTCATATCCAAAAAAAAAGGAAAAGTATCTGGAAAGGAGGGGATTGGGGTATGATAGCGGATAGTATTATGTAAGTTGTTTAATATCTTATCACCAGGATGACTGAGCGTGTATTGCATTGGGTTGGAGTAAATAAGTGCTGAACGCCGTAGCCAGCGTCTTCATGGGATCCAGTGAGACATTGTATTAACTGTGGTGGCGCTCTTTTATACCAATATACTCACGGCATCCAGCGATAGCCGATCTCCCCAAGCCCGCAATGATGGATGTGGGCAGCTTAAAATAAATTTTCAAGAGCAGATTATAGAGAAGCATGGCTGTTTTCAGCATAGTATGCGCGTCTTCCAAGAGCTACTATTATCCATAAAAGCTACTTCTTCAGGTTGATACATACTGTTATTTGGTTTGCTCATTTATTCAACCACCTCTCTCAGCAGTAGCGATTCAAAGTCAATCAGACGTGGTGTGACTTAATCGGCGTATGTGTGGGTGTTGTATGATATATGTGGGAGAAAAACAAAGTACCAAAAAAAGCAGGATGGTCGGCTAGTAGGAGAGTCAAGCATGCATAATCTTAGCCTTGCTTCTATGTGGGTTTATTATATAATGAAAGTTGTGCCAACGATGTTTCCGGTTAATCAAGGGGTTAACAGGGCGTGGCAAACGAAACATACCATTAAACCGATTCTCTCAGCTTAGAACAGCTTGCCTTAAGCGCCGTTGTTGCTGGTGTGCATAACCCCCCAACAAATATTTCCTTTCGATTATTTTCGCGAGCAGAACTACGCGATCACAGAAATGTAAAAACAAGAAAGGTGAAGAGCGCGTACCAATGTGTGATAAAGCGCGTTGTGACTGTGTTACTGTCGGCTACGATACAGAAGATCTGTCATTATTCTCCGCATTGTTAGCCTGGACCTGTGGAACGCTCTATGGCCAGAGATGGCACACACGAGCGATGGCAAAGACTCTCTGGGAGAGATGGCGAACGCTCTATGGGAGGCAGCCAGCACTCTATCAGGTTTATTTGTTAAAGGCTGTTAGCAAAGAGAAGGGCTTCAAAGAAACTCGACGTCATCCTCATTCTACTGTTACCGAGCTTCACCACTTGTCCTTGGTATACACTTTGCTTTGGAGCACGTGTACAGCACGGTCGTCAACTTCTGGGCCATTATTTCTTTGTGTATATGGCTTCTATTTATGTGAGCTTCTTGTTACAATATCAGTAATTTCTATTTTCTACAATGTCAATCATTCCCGGCACCTGCCATTTACTTTTTCTCTGGGATCTTGTTGCTGAAACACTGTAAACCGTGTCTGTGCGCCTTGTGGCCCGACGGGTGCACGTATCTTCCTATTCAAAAACAGGCGGCGACACCGTCGGGGCACGCCCTGCATGATACCGGTGAAACATATTTCGTAGGACTAACAAAACACGCAGACCACATACGCCTTCTTCTTGACCGCTTGACCGTGTCTCTTCAACACTTCTACTTCACATGGTATCTTCCCTGCCATTTTACTTTCCCACCTGCTGATTGAATGACGAATTACAAGTCACGTGACGTGTTTTTGAATGACGAATCACAAGTCACGTGACGTGTTTTTTCTAAGCGGCGGGGTCAATCCAAAAAGCATAAATACGCCCACAT
This sequence comes from Zychaea mexicana, assembly GCF_025766255.1. Classification (NCBI taxonomy): domain Eukaryota; kingdom Fungi; phylum Mucoromycota; class Mucoromycetes; order Mucorales; family Lichtheimiaceae; genus Zychaea; species Zychaea mexicana. The sequence continues at coordinate 86,074 of NW_026516735.1, read as the reverse complement.
TTTTCAGGCCATTTCGTTTTTTCTCTTCACTCTTTCTTTCCTTCATTTTTCTTTTTCCTTCACTCCCATGCCTCCTCCTGGTCTTCTCTTGGCTCTTCCCTTGGCTCTGGTTCTTCCCTTGGTTCTGGTCTTCCCCTGGCTCTGGCTCTTCCCTTGGTCCTGGCTCTTCCCTTGGTCCTGGTCTTGCCTCTGTCGGTCCTGGTCTCAGCCTTTTTCCCGTGGTCCCTGGCTGCCTACAACCGGTCCCTGCTTTGGGCTGTCCAGTCTGGCGTTCAACGGTGTTGGCCACAACCGATCTTCAGGCGAGATCAGAGGACGGAGAAATCCTTTTCGGTTTCTCGCCATAGAAATATGGTAGTGTCCTTTCGGTTGGATGCCTTGTCTGCTGGTCTGGTCTGGTCTGCCATGGTGGGGGTCGCAATGAGGAGCCAGGTGCTACTGTAGATCGCGTTCGACTCCTAGGACTCGACTCTCGGCATTCGACTGTCTGGCGATCGTCTCTCTGGCATTCGTCTCTCTGGCATTCGACTCTCTGGTATTCGACTCTCGGCATTCGACTCTCGACAATCGACGCTCGGCAATCGACTCTCTGGTATTCGACTCTCGGCATTCGACTCTCGGCAATCGACTCTCGGCAATCGACTCTCTGGCATTCGACTCTCGGCATTCGACTCTCGGCATTCGACTCTCGGCAATCGACACTCGGCAATCAGCTCCCAGCTTCAGTGTTCGGCTCCCAGCATCCGAGTATCCAGTAAGCAGCTCCTCCAGCATTCGACAACAGCAGCAATTTTTTTTTTTTTTGGGTGTTTCGAGAGTCAATTCTTTCCCCTACCCCCACCCCTTCCCTTTCCTCTTCCCTTTCCTCTTCCCTTCCGTCTACCCTTCCATCTTCCTTCCGTCCTTCCCTTCCCCCTTCCCCACTCACAGGCAAACCACAACCGATTGCTTGCACTTGACTCTCGAAACGTAGCGTACGTCATGGTTCCCACTCGTTTGTACCATGATGGCTGGGTTTGTGGTTGATTGACACAGCCAAATGATTGGGAGACTGGGACTCCCAGGCCGAGGCATTGGTGGCTTTCTTTTCCTCCCCCTTTTACATACTTCTTCTGTTTCTTCTTGCTTTCTTCATGCTTTTTGTATAGCCTGCAGGTTGTGCGAACTGCTTGTTGAGGTCACTTTGTAAAATCGCGTTCTTATTATTTGTCTTTATTGTCCACTGATTGTGTTCTTTTAATAAAATTTGTACCCTTCGACTATTGATATTCATAACGATAACTTTTGTCTTTTATAAAATGTTTTCTTTACTCTAATATTACAATGAATAAAAACCTGCTCTTTTACTTTATGTCCTGCTCAAACTCATTTACAATTTCTTTCCTTGTGAAGATATTTGCGTGTCGCTTCACCTTGCAATATCCATTTTCTTTCTGACTGTGTTCAATTCGCCGCTTCATTTGACAGTTAGGAAAGAACTCATGTTTTGGCGTGCTGTGTCCTTGTTCTTATACAATGCTGACAATGTCAAATGGCTCACATTAGATTCGTAATTACTTTTACTTTGCAATGACTCGATCGATTCTAAAGATAATATCTAGGCAACCGTTTGACACAAGCACAATGCACTGACCATGTAATACAATGTCAAAATTCTTGTGAGAGCCGTTGCATGTATCAGTTTTTTGGGCACGTCAGAAGTTTCTTGCACAGCAGGATCTCTTTTGGACTTGGAACAAGTTGATCGAGCTCTGTGTGCTTAAACTGTCGTTTCTCATGCACTCTACAGCAAAAACCAAATGTTTTGATACCGAATACTGTAATGCTCATACTCATTAGTAGAATTGTTTTACAAACGTTTCAAATGGCGTTCTATTAAAGCCCCTAAATCCACGTGGATGTGCCCATCTGTTTGGGAGATCGCCTGAGATCGAGCTGCCTTTGGAGCGCCATGTATGTTTTCAGGTGGAGGCAGTTCGACACATGTACAGCAACGCTTTTCTTTATTACTTTTTCTCCGTGATCTAGCTTGTCCATACAGTTACGATAAAAATAGCTGCCGTGGCATACCTTTCACTTTTTGTCGAGGTATGGCATGGAACATAATAATGACTGTAATTAATTGGCCCACGAAAGCTTGGGACAGTACAATATGATGACTCTCAAGCTTCGGACCACCTTCCGATCTTTTGCCGTATAAGGCTACTACATATACATAAAAAACCCTTTTGCTTTGTTTCAGTTCAAATTGAGTTTGTACAGCATCTTACCGTCGCCATTTGTATTGCAAAGATATTGGCTACCCAGGCCAGTATTGATTGAGCGGTCTGTATACTTCAAACGTACGATACATCATTCCTTTGATGGATGATGAGGGGTAACAAATTGATTCTTTTGTCAATCTTCTAGAAGGCGGTCGTCAACTGATAGCGGGGGGGGGAGCTCACCAAACGGGCAAGCCTCAGTGGACATGGCCATATCTTGTCCTCGTGTACCAGTGATCTCGTTTGAAAACATCGCGAACACGCCAATTGGGACGATATCGCGAGGGTTCATTCCAACGCTGTGAAATGGGTAAAGGGCTTGGATCATCCAATTTTGGGTAATCCATTGTCTGCCTATAGCAAGGGACGTAAATCTGTTTCTGCTTCTTAGAGGGAGATTTATATACAGATTTACAACCCAATAACAAGCTTATAGACCGCAGCCTTGTCATCGGTTTTAACGAATTATATATCTCAGTCTCGCTAAATGGTCGTCTACACACTCCCATGGCTTCTCACTCCACGGGGTCATCGACACCTGTGCTTGTCTCGAGAGCTGTAAGTGTTCTGTAATCCCAATATGTATGTCAAGCGCACAAACATATATACATACAGCACATTGTGTATATATATGTAACTTTATAGAAATAGCCACTATCACTTAATAAGAAATTGACAAGTAATTGATCAACATCACGACTCATATGCGCCGACTCATCTTGATGTTTCACGGATTAGCTAGGCTAAGGAAGAAGTTGTCATTATATGGGTCACGCAATTAACATTAGCTACGATCCGAGGCATTGAGCCGGACGTACCCTTTACTCACGCACCCCATATTACCTAATCCTCTATGATTAACTAATAATAATGCATCTGTTCAATGTACATGCTGTGCGATAGTTATGCAGAACAAGACTTTGCTCTAAATGGTGAGACTTCTGTTATCACAATAAACCGGTTTTAATTCCTTTCGGGCCTCGCTCTCTTAAACTGCTCAGCGACTGCTTAGAACCGCGCAACGTTATTTCGTGTAAATATAGAAACCATGGACGTTATAGCGCATGTAGAGTTGGCCAAAGCGAACAAACTCACGAGACTGTACTTTGAATGCATACATACACTGTGCGGTGCTTCATCGGACGCAAAACGTTGGAAATATATTAGTGTTTCGACGTGCCTGATAAAGCTTTGGCAACTGTTTTATCGGATCTCAAGTCGTTAAAAGAAGTCAGGTTTCACTGGGTGGCCGCAGTAAGCGATCAAGTGGCTCTATCCTTGGACTCTGTCAACATGGTGGCGACTGTTGTCTTTGAGTATCGTTAACGATGGCTCTCGCTGGAAGCTGATTGATACTTGGAGATTTTCACAAACTCTGTCACCGCTAAGGCGACAAACAGTCGCTCAATCGTGTGACAAAAGTATCCACGACACTCGAAAAAACTATAGGCGAGTATTTTGTATAGCGACCCCCTTATATTTTTTTGTGAAAGCGAGCACATAGTCTAGTCAAAATGGTGGTATTGTTATATTATAACAACCGAAGATCAGTGCACAATGTATGGGGTATGTATGGGAATGACAGACTATTTCTTGATAAATTTTGGGCACAAGGAGAATGAAGATATTTCTTTAGCTTTTCTTGGCCGAAGGCTCACATACCAATCTGATGGTTTTATATAAAACGTGATAAAAAATGTATGTACTCCAACTATTCAAACTAGTAGTATCATATGATTGTACTAAATATGTAGAAAAACAGTTTTTGTTGCATAGAATTTTTGGTTGTCAAGACCGAGGACACCGTGTACCTGTGCTGTCATTCATAATTTCGAGAACAAACGACTTTAATCATATTGAACATGCGGATGTGAGCCTCAAAGCTGTAAACCGGCTACCCTGCTATATAAGCTTGGATTTTTGAATACTTCGTTGGACACAGTGCAACACAGCTGTTGGTCTACAATGTAAATCGCTACTTCGTATAGACCTCTCTAATTTGTGCTTAGAATATGTCATTCGTCGGTTAATAACCGCGACCCTCTAGCTCACAGTCAGCTTGAGCATCAAATGAAACCTAACAATACCTCTATTACTAAAGAAAAAGAAGATATAAAATACAATAAGTATGTACTGAGCCTACGCTGTAATTCTCAACATGCGTACGTCCTCTGCCGCATGCAACGTATGATAACTGTCTCGGTTATAATCAATTGTAGATAATCACGTAGCAAAAAAGAAGGCAAAAACAAAAATACACAAGTTGAATACTCATCGTATCAAAACGACGATCAAATAAAAGAGATGCATCTCGCACAAGGCAGCAGAAGCAACAAATCGAAAAAAGGTCGGTGCCAAAGTCAAAAAAGTATACTCCCGGGATAACTGCAGTACTCTTAATTGTAACCTTTCTCTACAGCTATTACAGTAGAAATCTGACTAAAACAGTATATACGTACTGTGAACTGCAGTGTATACTTACCTGCACGCAAAATAGAACAGTTCCCATGCTTTTACCGTGTGGGAACTGTTCAGTCAACGAGTAATCCCTATTCCGTTCTTCCATATATACCGTAGCACATACCAGGTAAAACGAAGAATATAACGAATATGCGTGTGTACACTTCTAATCCAGGTGTGACGACTAGCACAAACAGGTATATGTATGAGTTTGTGATCGATTCAAAATATTCCCATGCGTGATAATCAACGTACAGTAGAAGACAATATTTCAAGAAAAGCCCGAGATATATTGGGAAAATACGAGAAAGGGATGTATATATATATAGGTTTTTTACAGTCAATATAATCAATTGAGGGGTTTTTATTGAATAAACAAAGCTATGATACATCATCATTTGATCATGACATTTCACAAGAGAGGTATTTCACATAATGATAGTGGTAAGGAGAACGGAAACAAAAGACGGATGTTAGAATATTTAATGAAAGATGATGGTGCTTATTTCTGGAGTTCGTTGTCATAGTAGCTGTTCAACTGTTCCTCGGCATGCTTCTTTGCCTTGTACTTGTCGATGGCATCCAAACCCTTGGTCTCGATCCTTTATAATTGTAATACAATAACAAACGGTTTGAAAATCGCTCATTGCCAAAGTTTGTAAAAAAAAAAAAAGACCACACAACATCCCAACTCATCGTCAAACTTACAACTTATCAACGACACCACCAGCAAGACCAGCAAGGAGTTGCTTGGCAGTAGCATGGTCTACGGGCTCGCCGTTCTTCTCACGGTGCTCGTTGTAAGCCTTGGCAGCCTCAAAAGCAGCAGCACCGGCAATCAGTTCGTGGGTGAAGGAACCGTCGTGCTTTTCCTTGCCGTGGAATTCTTCGTGTTGCGAACCAAAGTGATCGAAAAGACCCCTGTCAGATATTGAAAACGCGTTTAGTGCATCTTGAGCCAGCCACGACCTGACGGTGATTATGCCATTATCATGCCCTTCTTGTTGTATATGTACACGCCGCGCGTTGATTATGAGTACTTACATTTTTTTATAAAGTTGTTGGAGAATAAAAGAAAGTGAAAAAAGAAGAGTGTAGTTTTATGAAGCGGCGAGCAAGATATTTCTCTTTTTTTATATCTTTAGCTCCCGCGCGCGCCCACGCCTTGATACACGTATAGCTGGGCTGATGTTGATCGCATAATAATAAAGTTTCTGAAATATTTTACCCATAAAAGACATGTGGTACAAAAAGCTTGTCGGTGAAATTCTTCGCCAAGACCCGTAACACACACTTGCTCCTCCCAGCTTATTGGGATAATATTTACAATTTAGGGTAAAAATAGTAAAATGTCCCCTTTACACACGCATTAATAGGATGCACTTCATTCGACGCTTATCCATATATTCTTCTTTTAACTAAATTCGGGCCCGGCAAAACGGTCGATCATCCCTGTTGTTACTCACATTATTAGAAAATCGGCGCCCTTTCACCCGTATATCCGTGTCCGATTGATAATAGTTACTCGGCCCTTCTTCTTTGCATCTGGCCGAGACGATATTCATCTCTACTATTAACATTAAAAAGTCTTTTTCTTGCTTGTCGCAGTCGCTTCTAGTAAAAAAGCTAGAGGAAGCTCTATATGATGAAAGAAGAACGATTATGGATATACTGGGGCAAGCTGGATCTGTTTTCACGCCGCAAAATAGAACCTTGTTCCTGTTCGCTAATGCACGATGAGAAACTCCTATATAAGATTCCTGAATTATGACAGGTTGCCTTTGTTTGTTGCCTTATCAACATACTAAATTGTGTATTACTTTGAAACAGACGAAAACAACATACATACAAGCAAGTAATATAACAGTCGCTTTAATTGCTGTTATAGTACATGACAACGAAAAATGGCTGCCTTTGAACTGGCCACCCACCATGCACGATCTCGTGCATGTTCTCGGTCGGTGTTAGTTCACATATTAATTACGGCTGAAGTCCAGTTATATATGTTATAATAGAACGGCTCGAAGCTCGGGGGAACCGGTTACTGTGCTACATTCATCTATGAAGACGTCGGTATGCCAACAAGAAAAGGAAAAGCACATCATACCCAATTACCCGTCCATGGTATACTTGTTCCTCTTTTGATTCGTCGTTTTCTTCTTGGCATGGGTGTGCATGTAACTTTTCGGCTACATATATAGTATGAGTCGCTTTGTACCTGTACGGTATGCACACTGTACTATGATTCTTCTCTCTATCCCTCTCCCTTTTTGCCTGTCTATTTTGTTGTTCAGATACTGCAAGAAGACGTATTATCTGCTTTAAATCTGATAAATTTTTATCAACAATATGTCAAGAAGCTGACACTAGAGAAAAAGAAGTATGGCAGAAAGGGCTCACTGAAAGGTCTCCGAAAAACAAGCTTTCTAAAGAGTAGTAATAAGCTCATGCCGTTTATGGCAAGGTGTTTGTTGGAAAAGGGAAAAGAGTCTGATTATATATCTGCCGTTGTTTGCATACATTTTCACAAGGTATATTTTCCAACGACGTTTACACAGTGCAGAATTCCTTCTTGTTTTATTATTTGGTCAGTAACAATTGGCGATATTTCTCAAGAGTGCAAAGTTCATCAGGAAATTTACGGCTTGCTTTTCCAAGCTGTAGCATGCATAGGTTCGTTACAGAAACAGGCACTGCAGCAAGTACAGCTTCCGCCAGCTGACTACGATGCGTGGCTAATAAAGTGGCGCGGAGAAATGTTATTACATGCATATTATCCCAACCCACCTCCTCCTCCCTCTTCAGGAACAAAGTTTTCGCGTTCTATTTTTTATATATACCTAAAGCATGTTGGATAAGCTGATTGGCAAAAGAGACCGCGTCAAAGTATAGCGCCTCGTCCATTAATAGCCATTTAAAGCTGCGTAAGCACCGCTTAGCACGTTCGGAGATGTCATCGTCAAAGCGAATAGCACGGGGTCGTTGTGCTGAACTTGTCTTCTGATAACGTTCGGGATAGACACCACAGCCGGTTAGTTGAACGGTTAAATTAAAACAGTCCAACATTCAAACAGCCGCATCGCAGCCCTTCTACTCCCCCCCGCCCCCCGCAAAGCACATACTTCTTCCTCCAAATAAGCGTTGATTTCTTTTGCTGCTGTCCGTCGTGCGATCGACACAATATCCAACTCAAATTGTCTTCCCATATCAAATAGAATCGATTGCTCATCCTCGTCCCAACTATAATCTATACAAAACGAATGATAGTGATTTCGCTTAAGTATATACTTTGCTTCCTTTCATGCCGTTACGACGAGCGAAAACGTACTGGATAAAAAATCGGAAACGAGCTCGATCTGGGACGTCTTTGGTAGGTGCGATGCATAGTACGCAAGGATTTTGGGCTATCCAGTGTGTTTTTTTAGACCGATTTTGTTTAGCAAAAGAGAATTGCTTTAGCATTGCCCTATTTTCTCTTTTTTTTTTTACTTACTCGAAGGGTATTTGGTTTTCCATTAAGCTCTGCATAGTGTCGAATGATGTCGTTTGCTTCCTTTGTCATAGGCTCTTTCATATGTTCGTTGTAGTACACTATTAATGCCGCAATGCATCGTAATGCATGTTCGCGTGTGTTTGGATCGAAACTAAGGATAAAATTAAGGTTGAGTCTGGTAACGCCTTGAGATATACATTTTATCGTCTCTTGCTCCTCTCTGTTTATTCATCTTTGCTAACTAACTAACCTTTTAGCAATATTCAAACTTGTAATAAACCGAGAAATGTTGCCAGTCAAGATCGCCAAAGCGATATTATGAAAAAACGAAAGACCGGTGTCACTAATGGTATATACATATTCATTAGTATAATGCTCTGTAAGCACGTGAATGAATGAAACAATAGAAAAAACCTTTGTCCTTTACCGTTCACTATCATCTTCATTGCGTGCCATGTTGACGATTTCGTCAGTCAACAGATAAAGTTGTTGTCGGTTCTTTGAATCATCATATATTTGATGTTCGATCGCTTCTTGTACTCGTGCATTGTAAAAAGTCCATATGACGTCTTCCCAAGAACGACATACAGGGAGCACCTATTTTCATTTGTCTTTTTCTTAGCATGACAAATAAAAAACAGCACTGGTAAAGATGATGATGTTGGAGAGAGAGAGAGAAAGAAAGGTAAATTTTTTACATGTGTAATATCTCCCGTAATGATACCATGTAATGCTGCTTCATATTGGCCCAGTCCATCCTATTCAATTTCACCTTTAATTGCCTTTCTTTATATCAGATCGTTCATGTTTTTTTTTCTGTCTACTTACTCGCGACATTATTGCACTGTATGTTTTCCGCCAAGCTGTACGCTGATCTGGTAACCAATCCAACCGACCCCCAGCTAATTGTTTGATATATCAGCAAAAAATGGATCTCTCTTTTAGAGAAAAAGGAAAAAAATCTGGTCACCTTTTGCTTTGTTGATATCATCTAGATATTTCGTCAATAGCATTGTCCGCCATGGCTCATCCTCATTTTCAGATATCTCGATCGCTTCTTTGTGATTACCGCGACGGACCGATCGTAACAGTCTTTCATTAAGCTTCTCGAACTCTTCAGTCGTTTTGGGCGCTCTGGCATTTGCAAAGAGTCGATTCTTTTTGACAAGTTCTCGGATTTCTTCTTCGACTTCGGCTACCATGTCCTCGGCTTTGGATGTATCTTCTGAGCTCGGTAATGTTTCAATAAACGCTTTAATTTCCTTTTTTTTAAAAAAAGGGAGGGTGGTTTCAGTATTTTAAGCATGAAAGTGTCATATTTTCAATTTTGCTCAAGAAAAGCATCATTTTTCAAAAGTATCATTCGTCCTTACCGAACATTGTGCTGCTGGTGGATCGGATGGTTGTATCCTACATATATCCAAATCAATGTCTACTCCTCCAAAAGACAACCACCCCCCCCCCATCTCTTCTCCCCACACACAGAGAAAAATATAAAGAAACAAACCGTGAAACAACGTCGAGCAGATCCCAAACATATTGTTCTTGTGTAAGGAATTCCAACTCGTGCGATTTTGACCGATTCTTTGTTCGTTCAAGATATTTCATTCTAGACAATTTCAGTTGAACCATGTCAAAGCGTTAAAAAAAGCACGTGTTGATATCGTTTTTTCTAGGGGGCTGTTTAGTGGTGGTGGTACCTGCATCGCACCAAAGATGCCAGATCAGACACCATATGCGAATTGTATCCCAATTGCTTTTGTTGGCCGTCCAAAACATTGACAAATGCTCGATCGAGGTTGAAATCGTTCGCGCTTAAAAGTTGTTCAGCATTCATTCAGTGTCTTTTTTTTTTGAGAAGGGTATATGGTTCGGAGTAAAAAGGTTACTACTAGAGAAGCGTCCCTAGTGGAAATTATTTCTTTCTCTTTTCTCGCAAAACATTACAAAAATGCTTCCTCAAAAATCTCAAGGCGCTTTTAAATTCGTTATTAAATCAAAACTAACGGCTGAACAAGTTTCGAGCAACAGTGAAAAAAATGCCGTTCCAGCACCACAGCCACCTAAAGAACTACAACTACAACAACAACCAGCAGCAGCAGCAGCAACTGAACCACCCAAGCAACAACAGCATCCACAACAACCAGGTGATGCATCATCCAAACAACCAGCACTCGAAACAAAAGCTGAATCCGATGAATTTGAAAAAAAACGGAAACGAAACGATAAAGATGTTCTTCCTATAGCTTCTAAAAAGGTAAAACAGTAAATTTTTTTTTCTCTTTTTTATCTTTGTTCGCACATTGACAAAGGTGATATACTTGTAGATGCATAGTCAACTCCAGCGTTGGAATCAAAAACATGCTGAATTGAAAGTTCAAGAAGCACAAGCGAATAATGATAATGATGGAGACGCCCCTGGCGACGGATCAACTGAATCATCATTACTCGACTTTGCCGATTTGACCATGATGGCCTGTTTATTGTGTCAACGCAAGTTCAAAACAAGCCAAGATATACAGCGACATCAAGAGATATCGCAGTTACACAAAGTACGGCTCTTCAGTGGTGATGGTGAACCGTTCAGCTTTTTTTTTTTTAAAAAAAAAGAGACTTCTCTCTTTTGTCTCTCTCCATCTCGATTTGGGCTTTTTTTTTGTGTTTTGAGAATGATAATAACCGAAAATCTCTCCTCTCTCCCTGGAAAATCCGTTGAAAATTCTCCCCACAATAATAGAAAAACCTTCAAGATCCGATCTGTGTGGAGAAAGCAAAGTTGAAGATGCGCGACGTGGAAACAGAAGCCGAGCGACAAGCTGAAGTAAGTTTTGACTCTATTTGATCAATTTGTCAAGAAATGTGGAAGAGAATGTGGCGTTCAACTGTGCATAGCAAAATTATCGAAACCGAGCGGCCGAACGAAGACAGGCTTATGGACAGCCAGAGAAACCAGTGATACCATCCAATGGGTTCCAGCACAAACGTGCTCCAAGATCGTTGCAACAACGACACGTAGACAAGTGAGAGAACAAAAAAAAGAGAGACAATGTTTTTTTTTGGATAGTGAGAAAAATTGGCAAGTGGACAAAAAAAAAAAACAAAGGGAATCCTAAACGAAAAAACTACTACGCTATCCCAGAACAACAACAACAACAACAACACCATCGGCTTCAATAGAGAAAGCTATCACAGACGACAATGTGGGTGCACGCATGCTTCAACAAATGGGCTGGCGACGCGGTGAAGGTCTCGGCAAAGATGCAGCTGGTATTGTGAATCCAATAGCTGCAGAGCAGTATGCCCAAGGCGCTGGCCTGGGCTCTGCTCATGCTAAACGAAGCACCATCGCCACCACCGCCAACAACGGTTCAGACAACTATAAGGATCGAGTCAAAGAAATGGTAGATATCATCACTTCATGCATGGCTTGTAATTCATTCTTGTTGTGGGTCTTTTCCTTATTATTCATAGGCACGGCGACGGTATGAAGAAGAACAGGCATAAAGGGAGGAGAGGAGCTCCTCACTCTCTTTTTTTTTTTGCACGTATTACCCGAGAGAACCTTACTTCTACGGTCTTCTTTACCAAATCCAAATAAAAACAAGACGCTACTTTATAACAATTCTCTCTATTCAATGATGCTGCTGCACGGGATAAAAGGGAAAAAGTGGCGGGTTGAGGAGGAAGGGGACAATAAAGCTTTGGGTAATAGTTCTGGTTTAGGCGTACGAAACAAGAGTTTATTTGACTTTGAAAAAATTCATTCAGGGCATTTCAGGAAACTTTTTTTTTTTTTTTTTACCCAGTTTTTCCACACATTCTGTATGGTACATGCAGCAGCAGCATCATTGGATGACGCGACAGCAACACACGATAGTGCGATGGAGCATCGCCCCAGTAGCAAGACAGACCCTACAGGACCGGCCCATTCACCGGTAGAAAGCGATGCATATACGTTTCAAGATGACGACGACGACGACGACGACGACGGTCGCTTATCACAACCTTCGGAACGGTTGTTACAACAAGAACAACCGACACGAACAAGCGACGGTGGTTCGATTCGCAAACGACTCAGTCCACAAAGCATTGCTTTATTAAAGACGTCGGGAATCAATGTACTGTGGATATTGACATGGTAACGATCTTTTCCGTTGTTGCTGTTGAACGTTGGGGGGTTTACCCCTCCTCCTCCTCTCTCTCTTTTTCGTTTGCCACGGCTAAAAGAATCTATATATCAATGTAATACTACCATAGGTACCTGGTAAGGGGTCTTGTTTGTTCTTCTTCTTATTATTATTACACAACACAATAACCGGGTGAATCGCGATAGCAGACAACTGATGATGGGGATGGTATTTCGTAGTTTGCGACGTTTCTCTCTGTATATAACAAATGGATGTTCTCAGCAGAACATTACAATTTCCAGTTTCCCCTCTTTGTTTCCAGCATTCACATGGTCGTCCAATTCATTTTTTCAGGATTATCGATCCTCTTGGTGCCTAGGTTACGGCCCACCAAAAGACCCACGGTCCGAGAATATATGTAAGGAGAAAAAAAAAACAAAACAAAATGGGGTCGTCACCCTCGCTTTAAACAACCCGGTTTATGCTTGAAAGAAGATGATGGATGCATTGTAACAAGTTCCCGCCTCTATTGTGAAATTAGATTCAAGGTGCTTCCATGTGCATTGGCAACCAGCCTTGACATTGGCCTGTCAAACCTTTCCCTCAAAACCATCACTCTGTCATTCTACAGTGAGTAGTTTTTCTTTTTGTGTAGTTCTCTCTTGCGACAATTTGGGGGGGGGGGGAAATTTAAAGTTGACTTACAGGATGTTTTCCACTTTACAAAAAACAGCAATGTGCAAGTCATCTACCCTCGCCTTTGTACTCCTGTTTGCATTTCTCTTTCGTCTCGAAAAGCCTAGCTTGAAACTCATCTGCATTATTCTTATCATTATTACCGGTGTCATCCTCATGGTGTCAGATGAAACTGAATTTGAATTAGTCGGGTAAAAAAAGATTCATGCCAAAATCATTTGGGGGCTAACAAAGGAAAAAGAGAACTCTTTAAATATTTATATCTTTAATTTAAACAGCTTCATCTGCGTCATGACTGCTTCTGCTTGTGGTGGTCTTCGATGGGCGCTTACCGAATTACTCCTTCGCAAAGAAAGCATAGGATTAAGTAATCCTTTCGCATCCATCTTCTTTCTGGCACCCGCACAAGCCGTGATCCTGATTGTACTGTCCGCCCCGATCGAAGGCTATCCCACCATTTTCCGCAGCGCGTTCTTTGTCACCTTTGGTGAAGGCATTCATACTGTACGTATCGTGATTGGACAACCTGTCTACCTTTGTGTGTGTGTGTGTGTGTTACTTATAAAGCTTGCGTGTACGCCGTTGATAGACCGGAATCATTCTTGTGGGTGGATGTTTGGCATTCTGTATGATCATGGCGGAATTCTTTTTGATTAAACGGACATCCGTGGTAACCCTGAGTGTCTGCGGTATCTTTAAGGTATGAAGGCTGTTCTTTTTTTAGAAAGAGAGAGAGAGAGTTCCTTATATTAACGAATGGGATGGAAACTGTTGTACGGAAATTCTAGGAAGTGGCAACGATCTTCATCTCAACACTTGTATTTGGCGACGTCTTGACCATTGTCAATACGATCGGTCTATGCATCACATTATTTGGTATTGGCTTATACAATTGGCTGAAGCTACGTCGTGCTACTCGACAGGCACACAAAGATGTCCGTGATCAAGAGCTAGAAGGAGCGCTGGATACAGAGGCAATTTCAGATCGTGAACATCGTCGTCATCATCATCATCCTCGGGAACCCATGTATAGCATGGTCGCTGAAAGCACACCCATGTTGTTGGTGGATGGTGCAATGTCAAGTTATCGAGACAGCACAGACAGCAATGATCTCATAAATGATGGAGATAATGGCAAGCATCAACACGCACGAGGAGAACAGTATGAGCTACGATAAATATTCTTAATTTTACCCCACAAACCACGACGACCACCATCCTATAAATACATCTCCTTTATTGCATTCCTATTTATTGACCATTCATCTGTTCTTGTGAATTGAAATCCTGGCTTTGAGAGATACAGTATCTGAAAGCATAATAAACTCAGATTGTAATGAGAACATGATAAAGCCAATGATACGAGAACTCTCGATAATGACGGTACTGGCAGCTCGATTGATATATACTCAGTATTGCACTTGTCTAGTAGTAAGACAGCTGTCTCTTTCCAGTAGCACAAGGCCTGTCTCACACAAAGTGTGTTATTGACACCAAAAAATCAACAGAGCTGAAGGTCGTTTCCTGTCATTGTGTATGGTTTGCATTTGTATAGTTATCACAAACGATAAGCTCTTCTTTCGCTCAGCGTTTGACGATACCTGCTGCCACTTATAATACACAGACAGTACACGCGACACTGTTGTTGTTGTTGTTGTTGTTGTTCAAATGCCGTTAATGATCGATTGTCTTTAGTTTAAATAGTAAAATAAAAATTCTTGCTTTCAATGGCTGGTGCTTGTCTTTATATATTCTCACGACGAGCTTGATGATATGCAACAAACAACAACAACAACAGCAGCAATATATTAATTATACGCCCAAGGCGGTTAGCCCATAGCCCATTACTGAGCCATTGTTATTGATTGGGGCATGTGAAAAACAAACAATGACTGTATCGATAGGATTGCGATCAAGTCCTATTATGCTTTTTGAGAGTGAAATATTGGGCTGGCGGTGCTGGTAATAGCGATGATGATGACGAGGTTTCTTGTGTCACTTACACACACACACACACACACATACACAAGGGAGCAAAAAAAGGAGCATTCATGTGCTTTCCCTTGACAACAACGGACACAACAGCAATAATATTTCCCGGCAACTCTCTAACAACACTAAATCATTCATTGTTGAGTAAAACCCTCGTCCACGGCAATCACACCAAAAAACCAACAATTGCATCGGCGAACCAAAATTACAAAAAAGAAAGCGGGTTTGACAGATTATGATTTCACACGTAGAAAATACAAGTCCCGTCCCAGCATGATAGGATTGACGTAATAAATGCTGCTGCTGAAACAATCCCATGATCCCTTTGGGATTCTGGATCATTGAGCGAGCGAGACCCCCTTACGAAAGAACAATAATAACCTTCTTTTCTTGGGGTGGGATGATGGCTTAAAAAGACAGTTGATACGTTGCATCCACAATCATCCAAAGAGAGATAGTGTAAAGATAGCGGATAAACCATTTTTGATTTTCACAGCGACAGACAATTTTGAACAAAAGGTACCCTTCTTCTTTTTAGTAGTAATCGTAGCAGTTGGGCATCACTTGACTCTCTTTATTAAAACAAAAAGATGGGTTGTTGTTAGAGACAGTGGCAGTAGTAGTAGTAGTAGTAGAAAATATAACGTCACAGGCCCAATTGGAAAATTGACATCTTTTTCTATTATTTTTCCCAGACGCCCAGACGTGTATACATAGTAGTAGTAGTGCAGGTGGTACACACACAACTCATTTCGTCAACTCGTGGCACACACCGCCATTTTTTCCCCCGCTCGAACAAGTTGCTCCCTTTCTTTCTTTCCTTCCTTCTCTCTTTTTTTTTTTTTTATTTTGGTTTAAACACTACTACTGCTACTACTACCAACTTGCGAAAGTCTTGTAAAAAAAAAAAAGACGGGCACCACAGTTTTTTTTTTTGCAACTACTGCCATCTCCAATAAAAAACACACCACCCACCCCACTCCTCTTTCTTTCTCCATTTTAAAATTCTGCCAAAATCAATAATGTCAAACTGTGTCCTGCCATCAACCGATAACAAGGTAAAAAATGCCCCCCACTCTGTACTATTTTTTGACATGCCGTTCCCCTTTCCACTTGTATACTTGTGTTTCTCTCTCTCTCTCTCTTTAAGATACCTCGCACATACTCACACACCATCGTTTATGAAATAGCAGCGGCGGGTATTCAGCCCTGTCATACTCTTCCATGACCACAGATTCGTTCGGGACGGGTCAGGCGACCTTGAACACGTACATATCCCGTACAGGGATCCACACTATGTCCCGTCGATAGAGTCGTCGAAGAAACGGATCCATCAGATGCTAGAAGACAATGGCCGGTTCTGGGCTGATGTCATGGTGGCATGTTCCAAAGGTAAAGATGACAGACACTGTAATGCGAATCATTATTTTATTGTTGTTGGCGCACATACCCTTTACCCTTCTTGTAATACCACTGCCTCTCTCCTTCTCTCTCTCTCTCTCTCCCTCTTGTACTTGCACACACAACACACACACACTCACTCACTCACACATCACCGCGCCCTTTCAACCCCCCCAAAAAAGAAACAGAACCCCCTTTTCCCCGAGTCTGTGCACCCCAGTTGTTCTTCTCGCTCACACACAGACGCACATTTGAACAACTTGGATTATGAAAGAAAGGAAAGAAAGGAAAAGGAAAAAAGAAAGAAGACTAACCACCATTTTCCCCTTGGGGTGAATTGTCATTAGCCGATGCAACAGCCGACAAACCGCTTTCCCCCGTTCCATCACTCGTTTCATCATCGTCGCCCGCATCCCTTACGCCACGCGAACCTCCTGCCGAATGGAACCGTATCGTTCCGTCCTCGTCTACCTCGTCCTCATCCTCATCCTCACCACCACCGCAACAACAACAACAACAACAACAACCTTCCTCGTCCACAGCTACCACCAATACTACATCAACTTTGGCTGCTGCTGCTGCTGCTGAGCGACGACCCTATCAACGACGCAGCCACCCACCCACGATGCACGTTGCACGACAAAAACGAGCCAAGAAGGCTGCGCCGGTTATACAAACTGGACAATTGAACCTGCATCACAATCACCACAGCCCTAATCACCACCATCACCCTCAAAAGCGCAGCAGCAGCAACAACAACTCAAGTAGTCACGGCATTCAAATCAAGCAGACAACAACAACAACAACAACAACAGCACAGGTTGTGAAGAAGCGACAACGCAGCAACTTGCCGAAGCCTGTCACGGCCATCCTAAAGACTTGGTTGACGGAACACAAGGAGCATCCTTATCCGAACGAAGACGAAAAGATTGCGCTTGTCAAGAAAACCGGTTTGGCACGGAATCAGATTTCCAACTGGTTTATCAATGCAAGACGGCGGATTCTGAGGCCCATGCTGGCGGATGAAGTGCTGCCGGACGACCATGATGATGAAGACTATGAAGACCATCATCATCAACACCACCATCATCATCATCAGGATTATGACGGGTTCGCTGCTTCTTCCTCATACAATAATAATACTACCACTACTACTACTAGACGTGCAAGCCGGACTACCAGTACTACGAGTTAGTCTTCTTCTTCTTCTTCTTTACCCGGCGACAAAACCCTTTCTCTTTTGCGTACGTTTTTTTTCCCCACTTGCACCCTTCGATATCATAACGTATATACATTCTCTCTCTCTCTCTATCTTCATCTTTATATATATATACACACACATATCTGTCATATCTTATATAGACTACGGTCAAAATAACCCCAACCCCCCTTTCTTCTTCTTCTTCTTCCGTGTGTATGATCTATTTCTTCTTCTGTATATCTTTCAAAAATCTTGTTGTAATATTTCCACCCCCCACCCCACCACACACAAGCAACCCTACTGCTGGCTCTCTCTTTCTTTCTTTTTTACCTTCTTTGTTGTTCTGGTACATATACATTATTCCCCCACTCAAGGCACACTCTATTAAAGCACACACACACACACACTGCTCGGTCTATCTCATACCTTGACTTGTTCAACGGATTGGGTGGGGGGGGAATGTCACATGCAGGGGGGACAGCCTTTTTATGATAAGTTGGTAAAAAAGGGGGATTTCATAATTTGACAACTTTACGCCTGTCAAAAAAAAAAAATATAATTTAGTGCGAAATAAATACATGAGGCGGCGAGAGAGAGAGAGAGAAAGAGAAAAGCTGCGCCCCTTCAAGTAAGGAGCATGAAATTTAGGAGGAGGGTGGGTTTTGATTGCTGTGCTTCTATGTTGTTTTGTTGTTGTTGTTGCTGGTGTGATCATTCGGAAAGGGACCAGCCCGGACTGCATTGTTGTTGTTGTTGTTGTTGTTTCTTCACTCACACCATCCCATCATGCTACAACCTCTTTTTTTTTTTTTCTGACCGCAGTCGTGTCTACAACGCTGTTATTTATAAAGCTAAATGGAGAAACAACCCCGTCATCCACACAGACCAGCCGTGTCAAAATGGAAAAACGACACCTGCACTTTCCTCTGTAAAAAAAAAGGGAGAATGAGGGACCTTGTTTTTCCCTTAAAGAACTTGGCCCCCGAACATGAAGGATGCTTGGCATGACAGCACCTACTCGTCATTGTCGTCAAAAGATTCATTTTACTTGTGCGTTTCATGATGTTACGATGATCTCCCGTGCACTGTGAGTCTTTGTGAGTGAGAGTGAGAGTGAGTGTGTGTGAGTGCGTGGGGCCCATGATGTCAAAGACATAAGCTTGCAGCCAGGACGGATGGAATACGCGAGAAAATACCACCTTGATGGTTAATCTGTTGTTGTTGTTGTATAATCGATGATACAAGCAAACAGACATGTAACCGGGCGCCACCCTTCAGCCGAACAACAACATTTCATGACAGCGCCCGGGGTGTTGTTGTTGTAGTAGCAGCCTTTTTGAATTGCGCTCGGGTACCGTCCTCTACTTTGTCAGCCCATTCTATTGTAAATGCCAAGATAAAAGCAGTCGACGATGGCTTTTGTCTGGGGGTGCCACCACTTTCTATCGCGGATAGGAACTTATATACGACCAGGAGTTGCACACGAATTGTGGCCCACCACCTGTCTCTAGAATTTGGATTGACTGTTATCTCAAGTATCGCATCTGCTGCTGTCAAAATACCCAATGGATGATGATTGCTTGTCGTCAAACTTCCTAAACCACATGATGAGATACCACACAACAACTTGCGTCACGTTCTTGTAATTGTTCCTTGTGTCGATAACAAGTGATTGACAAGGACGAGGTACCTTTTGAGTCCTACTTTGCAAGTACGACTGTGTAACATATTCGTGTCAACTCTGCTCCTCCTTACGCATTTTAAAGGCTAAACCCAAAAAAGAAAAAGCGACGAATCGATAGGCTTTCATCTATCATGAGGCAGCCGGGGAACAATCTTACTTGAGAGCTTTCTGTACTCGTCCACCACCTCCACCACCACCACCACCACCACCACCACACTAGCAATACCATTTGGTTAAACAACAGAAAGTGAATATGCTTCTTTCCATCGACTAGCCCAGGAATCGGGCATAAAGAGAGAGATATCTCATATTACATGCCAAGTCCTACATAGTACGTCTCCCTTTGCCTATCATTGAGTGGGCACTATCGTTTTTCTTGTCTGTTGCCACACCAACACGTCAATCTCGACAAAGCACGTTATGAGTGAGGTATCCCCCACAGTTTGAGATTACCATTTCCAGAATATAGAAAGAAAGCAACGATATACTTTGGAATTGCTGGTGTATAATCACTGTATCCTATATAGGTGTGCCAGCTTTGGAGCCCATGAAGATGAGCCCGCACAACGCCTAACAAAATAACTTTTTTTTCTGTTAAAGGACGATTCAATCGCCTAAAACGTGTTAATGATATACATTTAGTGAACTCGATTAAAACAAGTACGTGGTCGTGTACGGTCAGCATGTTTCCAATATCTTTTAAAGCTTAAGAAATTGCCGTACAGTACACAAATCATCTTACAAAATGATCGTTTTTCATGCTCTTTTTTCATGAATGGATTTATATAACTGTCAAATTTCCCCAAATTTCCACGTGAAAAGTGTAAAAGCCCACTCGTTGGGGAGTCGGAATCACCACCTTTTTGAAATTATCCCAAAGTGGGTAATTTGGGATTGACCGGAGACAAAGACAGCGGTTATCCCAGTGAAACGAGCGCGTTTATTAGTGTCAGAAAAACACCCAAAACCCCCCTTGTTGGCCTTTTTTCTATTTTTTTTTTTTTGGCCAGCATTTATATAAAGCCCACTCCACCTTGTTCAATTTTTTTGGTGGGTTGCAAATAGAAACACGAAAGAAACATTTGTGGGGCATGGTAACTTATACTACGCCAAGACAACGACAGAAACAACAGCAAAGGCCGGAAGACAACGACGACGACGACGACGAAAGTAAACGATCTATGCAAACGACGCGTTCCAATAGCGACGACGACGATCTTGAAGATTCTTCTTCCTCTTATCGAATGAGCGATTCACGCGATTTCTGCCGTGACAATAATAATGATGACGACGACGATCGTACCAACTTGTTGGGTAAACCGAATCCGAGGACTCAAACAAAAACAGTATCATGGTCAGAACTACCGCAATGGATGCAGGACAATATCTATATTACCGCCGGTTATCGCAGGCCTACAGGAAGCTATACAAAATGCATCCAGAGTCTGTTTTATCTTCATAATGAAAGTGGTCCGTGCATCATCTTGTTGTTCAATCTGGGCAAAATAACAATTCGCGGCCTACCAGGACAGAGAGAAACTCATCTTTTTTTTTTTTTTTCTTAGTGAATATCTGGAGCCATTTATTGGGATTTATTCTCTTTCTCGGCCTCGCCATTCATTTCGTCTGGCAACAGCCTTTTGCAGACAGTCTCACAGCAGCTGATTACATTTACTTTTTCTGTTTCATCGCCGGCGCCATGGTGTGTTTGGGCTTCAGTAGCAGTTTCCATTGCTTTTCGTGTCATTCAGAACCCGTCGCTGCCCAGTGGAACCGTTGTGATTATGCAGGCATTGTCACCCTTACTGTGTAAGCTTTTTTCACCCCTCCCCCTCTTGACATCGATATGCTGCACCGGTCATTCTAATGACGCCATCCAATTGTTGTATAGTGGCTCGTTTTATCCGCTCCTTTATTATGGCTTTCATTGCCATCCGACCTTACAAAGTAATAAGATGTATACCACTACCTCGTAGAGAGGCGGACTAGTTTTGAACAAGTATTAATGTCCCTCTATATTTCCCATTATCAGTCATTTACCTAGTCATCATTACGATTCTCGGCTCATTGACTGCAGCCGTAGCGCTCTTGAAACATTTCCGAACACCAGCTTATCGATGGATGCGCACTGGTCTTTTCTTGGCACTAGGCTTATTCGGAATTGTACCTACTCTGCATGGCGTCATCATTTATGGAGTAAGTATAGAGTCAGTAAGAAAAAGAAAAAGTTCTGTGACAACTTACAAAACCATGTTACTGCCAGTTTGGTAATTCTGCGGATACGATTTCTTTGTGGAACCTGGTCCTGATGGCCGTAGCCTATGTTGGTGGTGCATTGATCTATGGGTGTCGCATTCCTGAGCGCTGGTATCCTGGATCATTTAATATCTGGGTAAGTTGTTTTGATGACTCCCGGGGAGGGGGTAATGACATGGCGAGGATGGATACTAAAATTCTACATTCTAGTTTGCGTCCCATCAAATTTTTCATGTCTGTGTACTTATTGCAGTGACATCGCATTATATTGGTGTTATGCGAGCCATGGCATTCTGGCATCAAAAGGACAACCCTCTATGCGCTCAATTCATCTAATCTGCAAGAGACATCTATACATGACTCGCTTCCACATCACTCTCTACATATATTAAACCACATTCCAACTTTTTGTTCTTTGTATATGCATTCCCCCTTCCCTACTCTTTTTTTTATATTTTAAAAAGCGTTTCATATTAAAACAAAAAACAAACAAACAATAGAAATGATACATATTTATATATATATATATATATAAAAGAAAGAAAGAAAAACCAGGAACCACCACAATAACTTTACAATCCCATGGCTTCCTTGATGACCTCCTTTCTTCTCTCCACCTCGGACGATTCTGACGTCGAGGTCAAGATATATTCCTCCAAGCTCGTATGGTATGATGGATGAGGCTTCGTAGACAACGCAGCCTCGATCTTGGCATCCAAATTCTCCAACGTGACAAAACTTTCGGCCGAGCTATACAATTTCAACAATTCTTTACGACGTTGTTCGCGCAACAATTCTTGATGGGCCACACGGTTCTGGTCACGCACAGCTTGACGGTTTGATGAATCCCGGGTGGCTGTGGTGCTGTTGCTTGCCAAATCCAAGTTCAACAAGTTGACCAATTGTGCCTCGCGTTCTAAAGCGTGTTGTCGTTCTGCTGCCAATGCTTGTTTCTCTTGTTGCATTCGCTCTTCATTTTCAGCACGTTTTGTTGCGGCTGTTGCTTCACGTTTGCCATGCTTTGTCAAGAGTTCTTGTGCGTATTCGTGACGTGCCTGACGTAATTGTTCGCGATGGTGTTTCTTGGGGCTAGTGGTGACAGTTGTGGTGGTGTTTTTTTTGGCATTGCCCAAGTGAGACGGTAATGAACTGGCGGGATTGCGTCGTTTTGGTACTATTTTGGGCGTTTCTCGGCTGCCTACAGGTGGTTCAAAACCTGGTGCAAAACTACGTGCGGTTGAATAGAGTCGTCGTGGTTGAATGAAGCGATGCATTGGGTGGTTTCAATGTGGTATTTGGCCCAGTTTAATGTTTTTTTTTTCTGTTGGGTCGTTGCCCTTTCAAAAAAATATGAGCACCGCGATCCAAAAAAAGAAAAAGCAGTCCAAATGCAACCGCTTTGCCCGAGCGGACCGAGCGTGTCCCTTCCTCCTGAAATCTATACTCTGGTTGCAGCTCACCTCGGTCTCAGCGACATTCATGCTTGTGTCTTCGTCTGCAAAGAGTGGTACCAAAACTTTGTGCCTACATTATACACTTTGTTGATTGTAAGACAGCTTCAAACCGATGCCTATAACAGTGCTCGACTGTCACCGCAGTTGTTGGGTCCAGCCGTTCGCGAACTGTCTATCGACGAAGGCGTCTTGACCGATGATGCAATAAATAAACTTTGGCTTCCCTGTATTTCCACTGGCCGTAGCATATCTTCGCGTCTTTTGAAAAAACAACATCGATCCACACTACTCTTCTCACTCGTGCATACCCTTGTTGAAGTCAATCCACGCAACGACACAGCTCCAACGTTTAATGCTCTGTTGCTTTTTGGAGTAACCGCAACTGATGATATCGCCAACTGGCCTTCCTATAAGGTCGAGTTTCCTTCATCAAACCTTGTGTCACCACGCCTAATTTACGCTCCTTATCCCTCATTGGCGTATTGTCAACACTGCGCGCTACGGATTTGGATGTCATCCATTCGCACTACTGTCCGCGATTATCCCGAGTTGAAACTGACCGGTGCAAATGCGCTTTTGACTGGCTAGTAGTAGCGACCAAGGCGTTGACATGGAATATCCGCACTTGAGAAGAATTACGCTCGTTTACCCTTCAGGGTGGTCCAGGATTGCGGATTGGTTGTATTGCCTGTCTCGTCGTTATCCAAAGGGTGCCAAAGCACGACGGATCATGTCAGCCCCGGACATACGGAATTGAGTAATTGCCGCAAGATTCATTCGGGCAACTGATAAAAAGCTGCCGGCAGAAAAGTTGAAAGGGAGTCACACGGATGGGCAGCCTGCCCACGCTTTGATGCCGCTAATCTAATTGAGCTCAACTTTCTACTACAGAACACGGTGCCAATTCGCCGGAGAAAGCAAGATGTTGGAGTTGAACTTCCAATGAAAATCCGACAAACAAACACTCTAGATCCGGTTGTCGCAGAAGTACCTGTCATTCACAATAAGACAAGTTTAATTGCATATGTAAGTCATCCTTATCGCATACACCAGTCTATCCACATATGTAAATTTCATTGGTATCAAGGCTGCTAATAAGACATACAAAATTTCAAAAATAGCATCGGACCACTGCTTTGGCAAAAATCCCAAGATTGGTTCGCTATATTGACAATGTGGTTGCACGGTCAAATTCGAAGATCATTATTTTCGCACACCATAAAATAGTCTTGGATGCTATTGAAGAAAATGTTGCGGGAAATGACGTATGTTTAAATCCTATTTCGTTTTTCTAATCCTTGCTAAGGCTCGTAGCTTGGCTGACAGTGTTATTTTGACATATTGGGTATATAACAGATCGATTACATTCGCATTTTGATGGAAGCACTAAACCAAGCGATAGACAGCGACTATGCAACAGTTTTCAAGCCCAAGAATCCACAGTTCGTATAATGATCATGGAGCCTTCTTATTGATGTAGGCTTAACTTTGACAGCGGCGGACACAGGTATACTATACTACTATACTAAATATAGACGCATACTATATAGTGGTCGCGTTTTTACGCTCACTTTCAAACGCGTATTACAACACCAGTGAGGTGTCTGCTCAAGAGGCAACTTACAACATCCTCCAGCTGCCTATGTCAGTATGCAGCGACGCTGTGACGTTAATACCGACATCGCCACCTGAAGAACGTTGCCGTATCTTGAGACCTGAAAGAGAGTTGCGTGCTGTCTCTTTTATCTTACCTTGATGGATGATAGTTGTGTTCGCTGGATTATATCGGAATCCATCCCAACATCTACAAGCCGAAGACAGAGCACATATATGTAAAACAGAAGTAGATAAGATCATTACCTCTTTGCATTCCTGTGAAAAAGTTACCGTATCGAGGATTACACAGAACGAACTACTGACATGTTTCGTTTATTAAAATATGTAAGAGATTAGGACGAATTAACCCAATTGAAGTCGTCTATTTACTCGCCTTAGACACCATAGGTGATGATCAATTCAACGATATATGTTTTATTAGTAGAACGAAATTGATAACTCGATACGTAATTGTACCTGCTAGACGAAATCATTTGGCGCTTGCTGAGCAGAAAATTGGTGGTCGTCGGATCGGCTATTGGTATTTTGGTTTACTTTTTTTTAGTGCTTCCTTGCGTATAAAGTTTGTGAGTACATAATTCTCATTGAGAATAGATGGTATACAAGAGGAGGACCTTTTTAGACCAGTATCAAGAGCAGGATAAACAGTTGGAAAGATTGATGCAAGCCATGTATTTAATAGAAACACGGGAGGAGGATGTAGAGGAGCACAGCGAAGAGGAACACGGCGATGGGGAGGATCTAGCAGATGATGAAGAATAAGAAAACAGTGGTAATTAGAAGGTGCCAAGGACATAACAACATACATCAGCATGATGACGAGGACGTTGGTGAAAGAACAATTTTTATTTTACGCTATGAATACCCTGTATACGTATCTACCATCCACTCATTGCATATACATCATGATTATCAGATCAAAAAAAAATGCACGAAAAAGCCACAGAAAAAAAAACATAAGAAAGCACATATAAAAAAAAGAGCAAAAAAAGCCATCAAACGTTTTTCCCTCTCTCTATTTCATTGTAGTTATTATCTCACTCTTTCTCTTCCTGTTACTTTCAATCAACCCGGCCTGGTTAACGACAGGCTTTCCCAAAGGGTTTCCGAGAAGGAAGTAAGTGTATCTCCTTCTAGGCTTCTGATTGGCTCACTACTGACAATTGAAAATCAGATATCGGCGTATGATTATTATACGGATGGTGTGAGGTACACTAAAAAGAAGAATGTGGTCCAGTTGCTGTGAGGCGTGCCGGGCCTGTCTGTACAACCGTACCTTCAAACCGAAAATATTTTAAACGGGCTGTCGCGGAAACACAACCCTCCTTTTTCTGTTTCTTTTTCCTTCCCAACTTCATCTCCAGCTTCTTCTTTCTTTCATTCCCGGGGGAAGAAGTTCCATTGAGGAGAGAAAAGAAAAAAGAAACCCAGGACAACCAATATAATAACAATGGAAGCACTTAACGCAACAGCAACTGCAGCAACTGTCGCCAATGACAACGTACCTTATCAGCTCAATTACGTTGAAACCTTGTGGGAAGGCATGTACGAAGGCCGCAATCCCCTGATCGTCACTGGTATCTTTGCGTTCCTGTTGCACGAGATTGTCTACTTTGGACGTTTCATCCCGTTCCTCATTTGCGACTTTATTCCTTATTTCCAAAAATACAAACTGCAGCCTGTAAGTTTCTGTGTTTTTTCTTTTTTTCTACCTTTTTCGTTCGTGTGTTGTGCTAAAAAAGAAGAGGGAAAAAACCTTATACAATAATTTTTAGAACAAGTCAAACACGAACGACGATTACTGGAAATGTACCATGAAGGTGTTAAAGTCTCATTTCTTGTTTGAGGGTCCACTCATCTTTTTCTTCCATCCCATGGCCACGTTCCTCGGTATGCGCGTATCTGCGCCATTCCCTGCATGGTAAGTGCTAACTGGCGGCAACGACAACGACGAAGACGACGACGACGACGTATAACTAAAACACACACACACACAAACCCCTCCGTTATAGGCAACAAATGGTTGTTGAGATTGCCCTCTTTTTCATCTTTGAAGACTTTTATCACTACCATATGCATCGTTTCATGCACTGGCCTCCGTTCTATAAAAAGGTCCACAAGATCCACCACGATTACTCTGCTCCCTTTGGGATCGCTGCTGAATATGCCCATCCCATCGAAACAATGATCCTCGGCTTCGGCACTGTGGGCGGTCCCTTGATCTACCACGCTGTCGTCACGCTTGCGTTGAACTTGGAACCCAAGTGGGATCTTCACTTGGCTACCATGCTCGTGTGGATCATCTGTCGCTTGTTCCAGGCCATCGATGCCCACTCTGGCTACGACTTCCCCTGGAGCTTGCACAACTGGGTACCTTTTTGGGCTGTAAGTAGTGTACTCTTTTTATTCAATTTCATGAGGAGCAAGAGCTTAAAAGAATGTGGAAAAAAGACTCATCCAACGTTTCCTATGTTATAGGGTGCCGAACACCACGACTATCACCACCAGATGTTTGTCGGTAATTATGCCTCGTCGTTCCGTTGGTGGGATCATCTCTTTGGCACCAACGTCAAGTACGTTGCGTACCGCAAGCGTCAAAAGGATGAGCGTCTCAAGAAGTCCAAGGCTCAATAAAACGGCAGCCTTTATTCTTTCTTTCTTTCTTTTGCTTCCCATGTTTATTATAAAAAAAACCCTGTTCACTTTTAATGTTTTTTCTTTTGTTTTATGTATTCCCTTTTCCTCTCTCTCTCTCTCTGTCTCCCGTCCATCCATCCCGTCCACCCATCTATCCACTTGATCAGTTTCGATATTTCCCCTCTTAATCTTAATTCTCTCGGACAATTTTCTATTATTCTTTACTCTAATACAAAATCACTTTTCTTTACTTCTTTTTGAGTATAATTTATATTCAAAATCTCCTCCAAATACGACTTTCCCCACTCTTGGTGTTTTTATATAGTACACATACCAATTACTTGCAATAAACAACACACGCATCTATAAGTGTTTGTTCTTTCTTTCTTTTTGGAGGTGTAACGTTAAAACACAGACACGCACCGAGCAGTTGGGGAATGAGGGAGTGGCCTGTGTGTCGTACCGACCACCGGATGGCTATACCGATGACTACTGTATGATCATGATGAGTGGGCCACCCCCTGTGACCGAAACCTAATCCCCCAATTCTTTCTCCAGGTTAGAAAATAAAAAAATCATGCCACGCATAAAAATAATGAGATCAGGGAAAGTGTCAAAGAAATTTAATCATACGACATAATTAATTTGCTGGGTTGGGTCTAGAAATACATACAATACACAGACACGTTCACAATAAAGATACATCCTATACAGTACCATTTTAGCATTGGTACATACACAGACACTTGCTCAACATCATGTGGTGCTTGCTTGATGATGTCACCCAGTGCTGCTACTTCAATAGTGAAGATGCAAGACAGAGAATACTTATACAGCATCTGAAGGAAGCTTCTCACTCCCATCTAATCGGGGAAAATGGCGTTTATTTAATGCGAATAGTTCATGGTCTGTAGATCGCGTAACATGAGAGTGGTGAGGACCCGGCCCTTTTGTATTTCCAATCATTTCGACCTTGGTCGCCGTGCATGTATTTAACTACACTGAGCCAGTACATATCACAAGACACTTGTTTGGCAAAAGCGCTTGCCATTAAACAATCAACGAGCCAAGCTATTTGAATTGTGAAGGAGAGGCAAGAAGTCTAAAACAACCCATGGCAAGAATTGATACCTTTTACATAGTCCCGCCCTATTCACTACACCAGAAAATCGCATTTCGGTATCTATTCGCAGAATCAAGGGTTTATTTACATCATGCTGGTTTAGAAGAAGGGTAATAACAACATTTGAGTCGTCATTGTGTGTGTAATTATTTTTACTTGCGTCTCCAAACGCTCATTTTCTCGTCACCAATACGATCCTTATGGCCTTCGGCATCCTCCAAAAAGATGTTTTCAAAGTTTTCACCAAGAAGTTCATAAAACAGTGGAACGGAGACGGTGTGAGGAGGTTTTCCTGGAGTGCCTTTGTCACTGAGTGGAAATATTAATGCAACGAGCACACCGCCAGGCTTGATGATCTCAGCCATACGTGCAGCCCAATCGGGACGCATAGTAGGTGGCATAGCACAAAGGAAGCTTGAAGGGGAATCAAAATGAAGGGATATATCAGCCAAATGATCTATAGGCTTGGTAGCACAGCAGTCGTAGTAAAACTTACGTATAATCGTATACCAAGTCGTAGCCACCTTCTGGTACTTTGAACTTGTAAAAATCATCGCAGATGAAATCGTATTTTCCATCACCGGTGCCACGTTTCTGATAATATTTTTCTGATTAGAAAAAAAAAGGAGAGTTTCTACGTATGGGGGCAGCATCGTTATTCTTTCTAACCTTTTTAACCAAATCAATGCAAGTGGTGCTCATATCAAGACCGGTCATGTGTCGGTCCTCGGTGGCAAAGAGTACGACATCATAACCACTTCCACAACCGGGCACCAAACCTCGACCTTTGGCAGGAATCAAGTCTGAATGCTCCTTTAACAGTTTGACCAAAGCTGGACTGGATTCGCCGGCGTCCCAAAACGTTTCCTTATCTTGCCATTTCTTTTCCCAGTCGACCATTTGTTTTTTTGTTCTTAAAAATGAAAAAGTAAACACAGGTTAAACTTCTTCCGTTTTGTGCTTTTTGATACTTGCGGTTTTATATATACTCGCGGGTCGGACGGGACGGAGTGAAATTGCTTACGTGGCTCTGCGTGTCCCTTCCCCCCCCGCATTATTTATATGAGAGTTTTTCCGATTGAGGAAAGTCTTTGTAAGCAGTTCAATCGACCAATCACCTTGGGTAAAATCCCCGCTTTGACAGCTTTTCGGGGAACGACCATGCGTTCAAACAAGTCATGCATAATATCGGATAAACAAAGGGAGCTATGTTGATTGCCACCATATACTGATAGCATTCGGCCTTACCGTCTTTTATATTATTTTGCTGCTGCGTTGATTTCTATAGAGGTTTGATACACATTATCAAACTCATATTGCAGCGCCAAGTTAAAGGTCGGTGAGTCTTCCGGTCAAGATACATACCACCCACGACGCAAGTGGCAACAGTTCAATATATAAGAAAACTGTGATATTCATAACCACTGCCTCACTAAAGAGGGAGCTGTATATTACTTGAAGAGTACAATGAAGAGCGCAGCAAACACGAAAACACACCTGCAGTATGCGTTACTAACTAGGAATTGTCTGCGTGGAGCTATGCTGCGTGGAATCACACTCACTGTGGGAGGTGGGAGCACAAATGTTGCAGCAGAATGTTCTTTAAGCCTGCAAAGTGCTGCTGCTATCTTTGGGGGATCCAATAAATTTGACCACTTCATACTCATTGTGTGCCATTGACACTAGCAACAATTTTTGCCATTGTTTAAAGACGATATGTCGCAAATTTAAACAGAGTAAGTATCGGCGGGCTTTCTTTTCCAGGAAGCAACGGCATGAACTCTACAACCCGCGTTTCAGCTAAAGCTGCTCCCCTCACGCGATGGTAAGTTGACTGTTCCATGAACGCTGCAGGAGATGTGGTATAACAGCCACTGGTTAGCACCCATGCACGTTGTAAGTAAAGCGGACATATCACTAGGAAGCCGATCTCCTCGACTTTTAATTGCCAACCTAAAAAGTATCATTGTGCTGTTTCTTCCTGAGCAAGATATGCTAGTATTTTAAAGATTCTATAATCTACTATGTATATCACCCCAAAAGAGAGTGACAATGCGATGATGTCGGTAGCCCAGAAGTAAACATGTAAGTAGTGTGCTAATGATTCGTCATGGCGCAGGGAAACAAAGAGTGGATTCACTCATAGTAAAATATGACGATGATGGCTTCATTCGGGTATTGTCTAGCAACAACGATGAGCATACATGTGCTTCTTGGTGACAAAGAACGCCTTTGTCATTTCTGGCTGTTTATGATCAGTGTTACAAAGCTGTATAAATATACTGTGTTCAACAAAACCAAAAACTATCCCGTTAAGTTCATTATTACAAATAATGTCTTACAATTCATGCGAAATGTACAATCCATTCAAAGACCACAATCCACTGAAAGATCCCACTTTTTTCGAAAACCCCATTTTACTCGAGAAGCAAGAGTTGGTTGCAGTGAACGTCACTGTACAGCTACCGTTGAAGGAGCTCACTTACCTTTCAGTGCTCGTCCTTGTTACCTTTATTTTTCTTACTGTTTGGTTTTCTGCCTTCGTCAACCTTTCCATTCATGCCGCTCAACTGATAATGCAACCACCCGCATCAGCACCAGGCGCACATGACACCGATAATGCAGTAGAGCTTGAAGCTTTGAGAGAACAGGTAAGTTTTCTCCTTCATGAAAAAATTGCGACAATTACATATTCCTGGTTTACTTTGAGAATATCAGACACGATTTAGCGCGAGTGAATGACGTGAGAGAAACAAAAGAAGCAGTGATACTCACAAGTTCCATTATTCTACTATTTAAAATTTTTTATACCTCGGGAAACGATAATCAAAACGAAATAGGTCGAACAGGTCATCCGGAACATGAATACTATCGACACTGCACTCGAAACCATGAGAATGCATCATGGTAATAACCCGTTGGAGAGACGGTTGACCGCGTTGCTAGAACGTTTTGAAACGTTGGAAGGAGGGTTGACCAGGTTGCAAGGACGTTTTGAAACGTTGGAAGGAGGGTTGGACGGGTTGCAAGGACATTTTGAAACGTTGGAAGAAGGGTTGACCGGGATGCAAAGACATTTTGAAACCATGGAAGGAGGATTGAACGAGTTGCAAGGACAGCTTTATACGTTGGAAGAGTGGTTAAATGCGCTGCAAAGACAATTTCATACGTTGGACGGACTATTCAACGGTCTGGAAAGAGATATGCGGAATCTCCCAAGGTTTTCCCAGGTAATAATTGCTATTATACTGTATACTAATGGTACAGCAAAAGTCATGATTGGTTAGCTGGTTTGGGATGCAGAAGGACGAAAAAGCAAAGTGAATGCTGGTTAAGGAGTTTGATAGCTGCTCACTAATTCGATTATGTATTATAGAAAGACGCTGACACACTAAAATGGCTAGTTGCACAAGTTACAACTTTGAGACCGCATGTTATAGCTGCACGACGCGCTGTAGGAACTATTCAGGCCGCTATCCGTGCAATGCAAGAAATGAGCCTGCAGCATCAAGTACGTCATCATTTTGCTATCGATTCAGGTTTCTAATGACAAAAAAGAGAGGTAAGAAATAGAGAGGGAGAGAGAGCAAGAAAGTTATGCAAGAGACGAAGGAAGCGTGCGCATATTTAGTTGGAAGGCAAGGATCCGTGACACGAGCGAAGAATTGCTTCATGCATTCTTCTTGTTATATTATGCTTCAACATACCAAACTTTAACATACGGTACATTTCAGGAACAATGGGAAGGACGTTTTAAGAATTGAGGTACCGGACGACAACAACAAACGGAGCATGAACACATCAAAATTAGAAAGCCTCATAGACAAGGAAGCAAAGTCATAGAAGTGAAACAGCATAGACGAAGGACCGCAAACATTGTAATGTCGGGAAAGGGTCGTCAACAAGTAGCACATAATTACAAGATGTATCGTCAATATCGTTTTTCCTCTATCATCTGTTGTTATATGTACTTTTCTCAAACCCTACAAGTAGTTGTATTGTGCCCTTTACTATCTTTCTATATACAAATCATGTTTGTTACATCCCCTCTATGTGATTTCATTACATACATATACGTCTTACTCTAACCAACACATAAAGTGCTCTTGCTTTTTTTATCAAAGTAAATAAACGTATTAGGGTATCATTGTAAACTGCTGAATGAACGTGGGGAAAATATTATAACAATAAAGAACACGTACAATCAAACTATATATGATATCATCTCATGTAGTCTATTTATTTTCTACTATGGATCAGTAACTGACGAGTCATTGTTCGACTGTTTTCTAGAACATAGAATTTGTTCCAGCTGTTCAGCCAACAAATATTCATCATGCAAGGTGATGTTAAGAGGTAGACTGAGGTGATATCATGCATCAAATTTGGATCCTCGCTGCTAACATATGATATTTAACAACAATCTTCGCTTACATAATTACAACTCTGTTTATTATGTGCACAAATGAAACTCCTCAACTATTCAACACTTTCACTACCATAACAATACTACCTGTTGTCGATCATGTACAGCAAGTTTGCAACACAGAAGGTGCTCGTTTTATTGCTTGATGCCTTACAGTTCAGTCCCGCATTAAATGATAAGCAGCAGAATACAGAAGATATGTATTATTGCTGCTTTCAGATAATCCTTTTCTAACATCATCCCACGAACAAAAGGAGAGATAACATCTTTACTTTGAGACTGATATCATACTATAATAAAAGGAACACCAGCTTCCAATGAACGGACCCTCAAACAACGACATGGCTTTTCTGCCATTCATAACCACCAACTTTTTGAACCAAATATTGATCTTGAAGAGCATATATTATGTAATATAAAATGGACGCCTTCAGATGCGTTTGCAATATCTTAATGCTTCCCTGAACGGCATTTACAGTCATTCAAAGACATGTAAAAGTATGTGAGAGCGCTCAAAAGCCTTTTATATATTGGGATCACGTATTGCCTGCTTGAAAATTCCCACAACCTCCCCAAGAGGATAATAATGACATTGACCAACAAAATCATCAAATGTTTCGACCGCTTCGCTCAGGTTGTTGCTTTTGAAGAAAACACTAGCGTCACAATAGGCGACTAGCGCACTTCAGGGCTCCGTCGAGTTTACCATACTGTTTTTAAGCTTCGGTGCGAATGGCCAGGAACTACTTTTTGCAATGGCGTAAAGCAAGGAAGCCTGGTAATATACTTGCTGATCCTCCACACACTGACCGCTTGTTAATTGTACTACTTGCAGTCGATGAACCTAATCAACTGTATGTTTTGCATCGTGGATAATATGAAGAAAGACCTTGATTGAGAGTTTGTAAAAGAAGTGAGAATGACTCTTCCTTTTTAAACGAGAGTACCTCAGAACTTGTATAGCTTGAACGTCGGGAGCACCAGAATAGGCGATCGCAATCCAGGGAATAATGAGTGCGTAGATATAGAGTCGCGCCCATCAGCTGCTGCCTTTTATTAAGCATTCAGTTGTGTTTATCAATTTGAGAGAACAGACAGCTTTGTATATTCGGATAAAGAAGAGTTTAGTCAACAAATTTGGTAATATGTTTTATGACGTAGAGCTCTTGACAATTGTCTAATTGCAATACTCCCAGTAACTACAGGATGTATCAACAACGAGGAGTTTTCCAAGCCCCAAGAGGTGTAAAAACGAGGCGGTTTTAAAAGAGAATGCAGTGCAAAGTCTAACAGGAGAACCAAGCATCGTAGAATTGAAAGGTCCTGATAGAATGACACATAACCAGTCCTCGTCATCTAGTATGACAGCGCTATTACCCAATCGCAAAAGGAGCTTGCCACACCTTCGCCACCGTGTACATAACAAATCAGCAACCTATGAAAAATTGGAAGGAATTGGGTCGAGCGAATTTCAACAAAATACTCCATGGGTCGGACAGAATCCACATTATCACTTGTAGATATCTGGTCCGCCAGGGCAAATGATGCGAGTCCTTGGCAAATTAGCAGTTACTGCTTCCCAGATCGCACACGAGCACTCATCCGTCGTTCTTAATCATCGTTGGCATTCTGTCTTTCTTCCTTGCCATTTCTAATTGAGTTGTTCAGTCGCACTTTTTTTTTTCTTGCGTACTCATTGAAAAAGTTGGCAATCGAAACGTACCTGTATTTGACGCGGAGGCTGGGTGTGTGCACCGACGCTTCTTTTCAAAATAAGCGGCGACAGTATCGGAGGGTACATCGGCATGGTGAAACATACATAGCATGTCGATCACTGCTGCTATAGCGTATTTGACTTCTTCACGACGACTATCACTTACACATCTCCTTCCCCTTCCCTTTGCTTTTGGGCCAAGTTGCGTCATATGATATAAGCGGTCCATAAAAGGAGCCAACCAGAGCGGAGCCAATCAAAAATGATGGATTTTCATTGAAGACCCGAGCGTGACGGCAAAAAAAATTGTCTGAATAAGAATACCAAAAACCCCCCATCCCTCCCATTTTTTTTTCTTCTTCAGTTCCATTTACACAAACTTTATGAAGCGCAAAGTGTTGTGTGAATCCTTGACTTGGAAAGCTATCCGCCGAGTCGAGGTGGATATTTTCACCCGAAAGATGCTTCAACGGTAGCAAGGTTGTTGGAAGCATGCCCTAGGGCTGCATCAACGTAATACAACAACCTTGAGGCGTCTTTGTGCTTAGTTGACGTTGTGGGCACACACGGCACGGGCGCCACTAGTGAATGGCGAAGGTCTCTCATTGCGTAGCGACCATTCACTACCTGCGTCTTCGATCAGGTTTTGTTGTCTTCCTGGAAAAAAGAGACAGCAGGAGTTTTTCCCCTCTTTTTCTATTGGAACTTCCTAGAAAAGAGGGTTTCTCTTTAAAATACAATAAGAAAATGACAAAAAGATTATTATAACGAAAAGTTGATAATCCGTTGGGTAATGACATCCCAATTCACAAAGAAAGATCTCTCGCTTACTGATCGACCTTGTGATGTACTTTTGTACTTTGTTTGTGATTGTACTGATTGAGATTTAGGATCTCTTTCAAGTGCATATGAAGCGGTGGCAACTCTTTGACACCGTGTTCTCTACGCACGGACCCTGCTATAGTTCTTGAAAGAAAGAAACGAGGTTGCGTCTGTGTTTTTCTTTTCTGTGATGCAAAGATCCATTTGAAACAAATGGCCATCAACGGCAGCAATTGAGACACGCTTGACTTCAAGTCAAGCTTGACCTGACCGACTGCTGCGGATTCGCGTTGTCAAAGCTTGGTTTAAAAAGGCTTATACGATATTTTATAACGCGCTGGTATTGCCTTTTTTCCCGCTATTCCCTGGTTTTGACCATTCGTTTTTCGTAAACGGAATCCACCTTGTCAATGGCGTTTGAGCTTGCGTTACTTCTCCCTCGCGCTTACAGGCGAAGAATGACTCTTTTATCATTTTAGTTATCATCCTCGCATTATTTCTGTCGCGTAACCTCCATGAATAATTTATGTGGCACATCATGCTATACACATATACACATATACAATAAAGTAGAAGAACGGCACAAAGGCATTGAATCATCTCTTTAGGTATGTACAGTGCAAATTAGGCACTTACCCATCTCACTCGGTTTCAACCAAGAAGGTACGACCTATCAAAAAGCTGGTTACGACAAATGGACTTTTTTTTGCGTTGTCAAGTTTTTTATAGATTAGCTGGATCAATAAAATTAGAATGAGTGCATGCATAAACAGTTCATTGTATAGCTACACTTATGGTTTGGTATGAACTTGGAATTTAAAGGAGTACTAGCCTGCACTCTCGCGAGTATTAATTGACCTGTGAGAGAAAGGGGGAGCATAGTAGCGGTAGTTGTGTTATCCAGAAACTCGATACTGCACTTTTCGTGGAGAAGTAGTAAATGCAACAATATGTACCGTTTTTGGATCAAACTACTGTAAACGTATAGATCCGATCGGGGTTTCCTTATCACCATTCCCTACTTTTGATACTTTCGCCAGTATTGATATCGAATTAGAGTCGAGCAAATCAAAAAATCCGAAGTAGCTTTACTAGATTGCATGAAGAATTTCAGTAGTATAGCTCCAAGTAATTTTTGAGACTTCAACGCTAACAAAAAAATTGTACGGACCTTACCACATTTCTGAATGTCTCTTGAAAACCGGCTTGCCGGATGCCGTTTCGGTGTAGTTTGGAAAAGCAGGCGATCATGACAAGACAAAGAAGGGGAGTAAATCAATCTCAAAATAAGAAAATTAAAGTTAAGCACATTACAGTTGTACCCCGGTTTTTGCAACCGAGGGTTTTCCGATTTTTTTTGCAAAAAGTGAGGATTTGCAAGTAACGGGGTAAACAATTCTGCTTCAAATAGACACTGGATAAGTCATCCTATTAACACTAGCCCATTGTTTATCTGTCAGAGATTATGTACGATACGTTCTGTGGGAATATTCATACAGCTCTAAATGTTACTACTTGCATATATAAGACCGTTCTTTTATTAAGCTGTCTAGTGGTTTGATAATTATTAGCTCTTTTAAGCATGACAAAATCGTTCCACAAGTTCACCTCTAAGCAAGAGGATCGAACCTACGACGAGCACTTGAGCGGGCGGTGGACGAAAGCGCTGATTCGCCTATTCCAGGGCCAACGTCAAAGGAAAAACAGGTTGCAATTGCAGGAGTTTTGAGCTTTTTAAATAATATCGATGACTGCGACTTAAAGAAGTCTTTGCGTAGGATTCAAGAGAGTCTCAGGCAGCAATCATTCTCCCGACAATCATCCCTTGATGACTTCTTCGATGTATATAGTTGAAAGCTCATTTGAGCAAACATTTTATTTCTATATCTATATGTAGTGTGTTCACTTTTTCTTATATCTTCTTCATTTCTTTTATTGATTCAACCCAATCAGTGCTATATATGTGTCCCGATTCTACCGGCTCAACTACCAAGTAATAATTTTTATTTTGACAATAAATACATCTTCATATTTACATATTTATCTTGCAGTAACCGTATCATTTTATTCCTCATAATCCGCAACAGATGCTTCTTTCAGTTGATATTGCAGAAATTGAAGCTGTTTTTACCCCGATAACGTGCAAATCGTATAAACTCATTTGCAAGTTGCAAATTTGCGAAACTACTAAGTTTTTTTTGGATTTTTCAAAAAAAGTTGCAGATATACGAGGAATTGCAAACCCGGGGGTTGCAAAAACCGGGGTACAACTGTATTATTTTGACTCATCATTAGCAGCACAAAACAATGCGCTTCTAAAAACTTGGCAACTTTGGCGCCGGTGAAAGCTATTGGAGACAAGAGATATTAATAACTTGTTGGGATAGCTTAGTATAATCGTAAGCAGTGATGGTACATTTCATATTCAATCTATCTATGAGTATTACTAGTATACGTGTATCAGTAGTATTAATCTTGAGAGATTGGTGGCAGGACCCAACAAGTTGGATGATGTAACTTTTCTAATGAGCGTATGTACTGGGCCTTTTATACTGCAAAGAAAATCAAGGCAAACATCATTTAGTTTGGGTTGGCGATCTGGTTCGTGTATATGTGAATATAGGATGGTCTGTTTGCTTTGCGATACGGTTTTTTATTTTGCCACCAGCAATTTGCAATCATTGTTGTATAGTCGTGATGGTAAACCAGCTGTATTGTTTTTGAGAGCACCTATGCGAATGCACAGCCTATGGTTTTCTCGACGACTCAAGCACAAAAAGGCTCATTTGCAACTACATAACTGCTCCAGAGAAAGCACCAACAAGTACCAAGCGCAATGGCAGTAGGAAGATATAAAAAAAAGATCGCGTTTATTACAATCGTCACTCGATCTGCCCAATAGTTACAATGACATTATTTATAAAAGTACAATAAGAAACCAAGTTTATTTGATGTTGCTTGACAAGTCGACCGAGTTTTATGAATCCTTCGTTCCTCAAGGGAGGTTGCCCTCCCTTGTTCCCCGCAAGCCTCAGTTCCCGACGGAACCTACTCCTCCACAGTTCCTACAAATAAAAGAAACATCAAAAAGGTCTGTCAACGGCGGGAATATACGTACCTCGACTTTTATGAATCCTCCGTTCCAAAGGGAGGTTGCCCTCCCTTGTTTTCCGCAAGCCTCAGTTCCCGGCAGAACCTACTCCTCCACAGTTCCTACAAATAAAAGAAACATCAAAAAGGTCTGCCAACGGCGGGAATATACGTACCTCGACTTTTATGAATCCTCCGTTCCCAAGGGAGGTTGCCCTCCCTTGTTTTCCGCAAGCCTCAGTTCCCGACGGAACCTACTCCTCCCTTTCTTGTCCACAAGCCTCAGTTCCCGACAGAACCTACTCCTCCACAGTTCCTACAAATAAAAGAAATATGATAGCACAAAGGTCTGTCAGCGGCGAACATATACGTACCCACAAGGGAGGTTGCCCTCCCTTGTTTTCCGCAAGCCTCAGTTCCCGTCGGAACCTACTCCTCCCTTTCTTGTCCACAAGCCTCAGTTCCCGACAGAACCTACTCCTCCACAGTTCCTACAAATAAAAGAAATATGATAGCACAAAGGTCTGTCAGCGGCGAACATATACGTACCTCCACAAGGGAGGTTGCCCTCCCTTGTTTTCCGCAAGCCTCAGTTCCCGTCGGAACCTACTCCTCCCTTTCTTGTCCACAAGCCTCAGTTCCCGACAGAACCTACTCCTCCACAGTTCCTACAAATAAAAGAAATATGATAGCACAAAGGTCTGTCAGCGGCGAACATATACGTACCTCCACAAGGGAGGTTGCCCTCCCTTGTTCCCCGCAAGCCTCAGTTCCCGGCAGAACCTACACCTCTCCCTTTCTTGTCCACAAGCCTCAGTTCCCGACAGAACCTACTCCTCCACAGTTCCTACAAATAAAAGAAATAGCACAAAGGTCTGTCAGCGGCGAACATATACGTACCTCTTTGCACACACTCTCGCTTTCAGTTTTTGAGGAAGATAAAAAACCAAGATGAAACAAAGAACTTTGCAACTGTACAAAAGATGAGCAAGAGCCAGTCGTGCACTACTAGCTCTCTTCATCTTTGTACACCCACCAAGACCGTAGTCCCGAATCAAAAGAAGGTAAAAAGTGATAGTGAAAGAAACACTGCAAAAGTACAAAGATGAATAAGAGCCAGTCGTGCACGACTAGCTCCCTGCATCTTTATACACCCACATTGCAAATGCACAAAGATGAATAAGAGCCATCCGTGCACGACTAGCTCCTTTCATCTATGTACACCCACAGGGACACTCGTCCTGGATAAAAAAAAAAGAAAGGTAAAAAGTGATAGTGAAAGAAACAATGCAAATGTACAAAGATGAATATGAAAAGAATAAAGGGCAAAACGCGCAGTCGATTCTTTTTTTTATGAAGCCCGATAAACAAAAAGACGGAGTTTAGAAATTATGTTGTCACTACTGCCCTAAGGAGCCAGTGAACTGCAGCAATGTAAAGAAGTGCCTTGATGATAATTATCGTTGTAGTCTGTCAACTGTCTTTTTCTTATGGTGCGTATATGTTGGTTTCACTATGCGGCTCCGCTTGCCGTGCTCCGCTCTGATCAAACAATGTCGGCGACGGTCTGTGCGCTTTAATGGAACAAAGAACCGTTAATATTTTTTTTTCATTTTACCGTTGGACAAACTGTGTGTTAAGCTGAAGCACCACAGCAGCATTATGCTTGTATGGATCGTACAGTTTACGTGCATAGAGCGCTCGTTATTCCTAATGATACCTCAACGGATGCAGCCTGCGGTCGTCAATATATTGAGTAAAAGATCCTTTAATCAATTTCCGGTAGAATTGAATATCCTGGAAATCAAAAACTGATAAGGAACCGGCGAGTGTGAAGATGCTGAGAAGCATTTGTACAACAGCAGCCAATTTATGAGGTGAACGATTGCTGATGTTACTGCTGGCCCAGCTACAAGTGCGATTATTCTTGTGTGTGCCCTCGTCAAAAACGACGATCGCGTCAAGTCAGTACCCGAGCGCACGAGGTTGAACAGAGTCGAACAGAAGACGGCAGCAAAGGACGACCTCAGAGCTGTGGGCGTGTGATACGCAACGCCATTCACAATAACCATAGACTTCAAAGCACAGTATTTTGGTATCGCTCATGACAGGTACAGCTGTGGGTCGCTCGTTGTCACGTTTATGCAGTATGGAGAGCCAGCAGGATTATTTGCGTGGTGGTTCTCAATCAGGCATGTCTGAGTGATCGCTACAATGACCGCCACTGCCATAATCAGCAGCTACAGGTATGGCCGGCGCTGTTGGAGCTGGCGTACTGGCTGTTGCTACATACAACAATTATAATAACCGGCAACCCAAGGTAGAAGAACTGGATCCCGCAACATTTGAAGATCAACAGTACTATGCAACCTAGCTTTTGGACCTTCTTCTCCGACGCATGCCATTGCGGATAACCATGACAACATTAGAATTCAGGCAGGACAACAGGAGCAATATGATCCATATCGACCCAATCCACATGCTAGCTGGTTGTCTCAAGCATCCGCCATCGATCCTTTCGGTACAGCAGCTGCATACAATTACGCTACACAACTACATCAAGCTTCTGCAGCAACCTCATCAGTCGAACGCCCTCCTACTACTGTCATCCGCGAATCCACCTATAACAATCTCCATGCATCCATCTTCCATGTCAGTGCTCCGCCAGAAGACAATACGGTACCAGCTGGTGGTGGTGCCTATGTTCCAGCATTTGTACCTACTATCCATGATCAATCACGTCAATCACCTGAGATGGATGCTTTTGGAGGCAACGGCGGCGGCGGTGACGGTGGCAAGCGAGGAAGCTGGCTCTTGAAGAAAATTGCAGCACGATGGCAGCAAGGGTGGGCAACGGGCGCACATGCATCTGACATCACAGCAACAACCGATGCAAGCAGTGTCAATAACGATAGTTCTACCTCTAATACCACTGACGAGTCTAAGCAGCAGAGACCTCAACACATTCAAACAGATTCTGGCGATAACAGTAACAATAACAAAGGAAGAATGTTATGGGACATCGCATTAGCAAGCGCTGGCGGTAGTACAGTAGCGCGCTCAGCTTCAACAGCATCGACCAACCCATTCCGTAGCAGCATGTCTACTCATCGTGATAGCGTCATTTCAGCCTTACGTATACCACTTATTCAAGAAGATGCTTGGACTTTGGAGGACCATGCTGCCATGTCCAATGAATAACCCTGTTGCCACTACCAAAGGAGGCAACAATAGTAATGATACCTCGCCAACACAGCATCATCCATAACCTGTCCATCGCAATAGCACGAGCCAAATTTAATCTTATGGACAAAGTTTTTTAATGCAATGGTTTTATTATGTAGAAGCAGGTCCTCATTTTTTTGATATTATGCTTCACCGGTTTACATAAATATGTCTAGTGCTTCGTACGCAAACAATTCGCAAAGAGAGCATACTTCTTACCGTGCGGCGGCAGACGCAACGGACGCAACAATACCAAAATTGCACTTATCGGACCGAATGGGTGCTTTTACCTATGCTCACACTAGAGCAAATGTCTAACAATGGCTCCCAGCATCCTGATTCAACGATGCTCGTGTATAGATCGGATTAACCATCGCCGCAAGACAAATCCCAAACAAATTTTATCGATTTAAAATATATCTTACAGTGTCACACAAACATGTTACCGTAAAGATATTGCACAGGCCAGGTCCCTCACGCAATTCCATCATTTGATCACGTAAAAAAGGCCTTCAGGCTGGATTACTACCCCACATTCAAGACAAGAGCGAACTTGAAAGCGCACATCGACTGAAATATGGAATCCGCATATTGTGTCACCATTCGTAGTAGTGCACCCCAGCAGCATGATAGACAATGATTTTGAGCTCTTCAACTTCATTAGTAATGCTGTGTCATTTTTTCTCAAATGATGGGACATCACCAGTTGGGCAGAACTTTACTCCAAGCTTATGAGCGTCTGTGATAATGGATGTGGAGGAGGAGTTTGAGTAGCCAGTAGCATGTAACAAGAAGAGTGTTTCGAAAAAGGAAAGTTTTAGGGTAGTACACACTCGCTGACACGACAAAACCACATGTCTGCTGCCACGCCACCATCGTGCGAACGCTTCTTATCTCTAAAGTCCAACAACCTTAAAATAGTTGCTCCTTTGGATAATTTCCATCACTACTCTGAACCGACTGCAAGCCTCGTGCCAGTCAATATTACCACGACCACACCATGTAGTAGTAGTAGTAGTAGTAGCAGAAGCAACAGCAGCAGTACTAGTGCATGGGAACGCTGTCAGAATGACTCTAGAATGCAACCATTATGTTTATACGGACATGCAGGAGCACACACGTACTTCTTTCAATGGAAATAAAGGCGTTTTGGACAAACAGATGCAAATATGTCAAATGGCATTGGATGCCACTAGGTGGGAGTTACGCAGCCAACGAGGGGCGGAGTTTTAGCTCAAAGTTATGTATATGTTCAACAGCGCTTTCTTTCTTTTTTTTT
The DNA here is from genome assembly GCF_025766255.1 of Zychaea mexicana. NCBI lineage: Eukaryota > Fungi > Mucoromycota > Mucoromycetes > Mucorales > Lichtheimiaceae > Zychaea > Zychaea mexicana. The sequence goes on along the minus strand of NW_026516735.1, from coordinate 43,113 downwards.
TTCGTACAGTCTACTTTTTTTTTCCTCGCTCCCTCTCTCTTCTCTTCCTTAATCAGCAATTCGCCTCCAATGCCAACCTGTTGACAGTCTAATCACAAGTCAAATTCGCAATAACACGACTGACAAACCCCACTTTTTTTTTGCACCGGAAGAAGAAAGCAAAAAAAAAAAAGACAAAACGAACGAAACGAACTACAAGAAAATAACAAAAAGAAGCTTCCAGCCCGACAGAGACAGCTCTAGCCCAAAAGAAAGACTTTCTTTACTCCCTCCCTCTCTGTTTGATAATGGAATTAGTGTTTAAACAAGAATGCAAAAACCCAGTCCAGTTTCTCCTCCAGACGTAAAGAATAAGACGTCGCAGAACCAAAAGCGTCGTACACGTAGACGACAGCGTCACAAGAAGAAACAGCAACAAGAAGTAGACGTAGTATTTAATCAGCCAAAAAACTTTGATTTGAATGATTTGATTAGGTGAGTTGCTGCTCAGACTTTGGTCGTTTAAAAGTATCAATTCATAAGAGAGAGAGAGAGAGAGAGAGTGTGTGTGTGTGTGTGTGTGTGTGTGAAAGAACATAAAAAGAGGAAGACGGAATTATGCCTTCTCTTTTGCCTCCCCGCCGAAAGGTAGAAAGAAAAACAAATATGCTGATGAAAAGAATATATAGCGAGGCCTCGGCTCTCGAACGACAACTCGGAGAACTTCAGTCACAGTTGAAAGCCAACCATGCAAACATGCCCAGCAAGGAACAAGGTCGACGGGCCAATGCCATCGCTACAGAACAAATTGTTGCCACAGAAGATGAAATTGAATATGTTCGCAAAAGGTAATTTCGCTGTGGAGAGGAAAGTTCTATGACCCAAGAACACACGTGCCCTGTGAAGCAAGGGGAGAGAAAAAGAGAACTGATGATGTTAACTGTACTCTCCCATCAGTTTGAAAATCATTTACCGCCAAATTCTCACAGATGACTTATCGTATGCTGCGACACATCATATCGAAGACAAGTTGTGGCGGTACATCTGCTATGCAACCATCGAACAAGTCCGGAGCAAGTTACGCAAGGTAAAAATCTCATACTGAGATCGTCTTTGCTGTTGCTTTGCAATTGTGGGGAAATTGAGCAGCGCTTATTCACACTTGTATCGAGTATTTTCATTCATTCATTCAATAGCTGCATCCAGACGAAGATGAAGCTATTCGGCAACGACTCCAGAAACAGTTGCTGAAACACATAGACAGCAGTTTCAAATTCTATCGTGAGCTTAACAACCGCATCAAAAGTGACCACCTTATCGATACAAAGACCATCGGTATAGGTAAATAGTAGGAAGGCAAATTGATGTCGTATGAATAAATATACTAATATACAGTTACTGTCCCTCAGATTTATTCCGACACGGTACTGCCACATTAACAGGCGATGAACAAGTCGCAGTCATATTACAATCCAACTACATTTGCATGGGCGACATTGCACGCTATCGCGCATCGACGGGTACCATCCACAACAACAAGGCCCACGGCGAGAACTGGAGACTTGCGAAAAGCTGCTATCAAAAGGCAATTGACGTGTATCGATTCAGTGGAAAGCCTTACTCGCAACTTGCTCTTGTGTCGCTATCAAGTGGAAGTGCTGTAGATGTCGTGTGGTATTATTGCATGAGTCTGGCCATGAAACAGCCCTCCAGCGTCGGCCGAGACAATTTGAAGGCTTTTTACTCCAAAATCCGGTTTTCTTCTCCAGATAACAGCAAAGCTCATAGCAATGAGAGCAGCAGTACCAAGATGATTTCTCAATTTGTTGAGTCGTTTCTTCAAATTCACAAGCAAGCCATGTTTGGCGATCCTCATAGGTAAGTTTGGAAAGAAAAAGTAACCCGAGTGAAGTGGTTTTTAATGAAGATGCTAATCATATAACCTATCTTTGTTTAGTATTGCATCCACTCCGGATACGCTGCAGACGGTGGTCGCGCGTATAGTTTCGTCCGTGGCCAACCAGGATGAGATCAACAAGCCTGAAACCTCCACAGTACACGTTCTTAAGAGCATGTTGTCGCGCACAGTTGTCATTCTGATTATTACCATTTGGGACATCGGAGAACGTATGAAAAACAAAGGTAATGCAATTTCATTTTCTCTCACTATAAAAACATATATAGATACTGATTAAAGAAAACGCCTTTAGGAAATCTACCGCAGTGGACACAGCTACAATCGTCGCACGTACGCCTACTGACTCTGGGCTTTACACTACTCTCCGGACTAGTCAAAGCGACTACACAAGAAGAGAAAGGATGGGCAGATGCCAAAGAAAAGATGACTGATACCAAGTACGAACAGCTCAGCGCCATGATCGAAAACGCAGTCCTATCCGCATTATCCATCTGGTGTACCTTTCTTGCCAACAATCTGCCCGTGATTGCCCAATACTGCACACCATCGTCATCGGCTGGTGCAGTGGATGGACGGCGTGACAATGAAAAAAAAGAGCTGGTGAAAATGGTCCAGTCGTTCTTGTCTGCTCTTATCAACCATCCCATGTTTCCAGATCCTGTGGTGAATGTGTTGCCCATCAGTTATCCAGTATCAGAGGATGTCATGTTGCTCGGCATGGTGCCTTTGTTGCGATTTCATGCCACGGTGGATTTCTTTAAAGAAAACGCGTATGAAGCTGAAAACGAATCCAAGATTGATGCGCGACGACAAATTCGATGGGGTCGCGTACGGGAACTTGTTAAAAAGATTGCCGAATCAAGTGTAAGTAGCTTCCTCCTTCGCGTGTGTATCGATTATGTGTTGCTGACAGTGTTTTCGTGTTGTATACCCTTGTTAGGCATTTGATTTTGTTCAATACAATAAGAATGAGCAAAAGTACAGTGTTGTTGACGAAAATGCTAAGCGACAACAACAAAGTCGATTCATGAAAGCTTTGGCCACCCAACGACTTATTGATCAAGTCTCCTCACTTGAGAAAAATGTCAGTCGCATGAATCTGGCTCCACCGCCACCAGACAAGGTGGAGATATACACAGTCGTGGTGGATGTCACTGCGTTCCTCGATGGTCTCAACAAGATCAAGAAATGGGCCAACCAAACTCTGAATCCAAACAATCGTGCGCAGGACAGTGTACTAGAAGTTCTTGTTCCCTTGGAAAGTAAGTTTGAACAAAGATAAACATCCACTAGTGAAGTAACAAGGTGTCATTACTTATATGTACTATTAGCAATCGATTCTCTCGATGTCCACAAAAAGGGCTCATCACATATGAACATGCAAGCACGCGAATCGATCCGTTTCTTGGACCAGCATCTTGCTCGTGAAAAGCCAAACGATACCACTTCCTCTTATCTCCGTACCCAAAAAATCAACGAACAGTTGACGGAATGGAGTCAAGCCGAAGCCTACTGGATCGGTGAAGAAAGCCGAGCAAATATAGTCGACGCGCTTCTCTCGGATGATGACGATGAGGACAATGGAGACAAGGTCATACATGAAAGTGATGTGGAATCATTATCGTCCAGTGACGATTTCTTTGGGTCTCGGAGACGCCAGTTCGACGAAGACGATGATAGCTCAGAGGATCCTAGTAGTTCAGAAGAAGTGAGCGAGGATGATGAAGAAAGCGAGGAAGGAGGAGATAATGAAGATGATGATGCTGCCGTCGCCGCTGTTACACGGTTTAGCCAAGTACCCCGAGCATACATACCCATTATCAGTTGCATGCTCTATAACCTCAAGGAACGATTGGTGTTGGTCACTAATGACGAAAATCTAGCATGGTGGGCGGAAATGTTTGGTGATTCTGAAACAGGACGACGACTGTGCGTGAAAACTGTGGATGAATGGGATCAAATTGTACGCACAATGAGCTTTAACAAGACCTACGCTTATTCATGGAAAAAAAGATAGACAATAATGAAAATAACGAACTTATTTACATCATCGTCAACATTACTACTTTTACAATCTTCCTTTTGTTCCTTTGTCTTTTGATTTGATTTAATGGAGCAATATGTGTGGTTTTTATTGTTGTTCAAAACAAGAAAAGAATTTAAGCCGACTTCTTGGCCTTGGAGACAGCAGAGCCAACAGCGAAAGCACGCTAATTTATATGGAAAAAAACAGGCAAGTCATTAGTATAGAGTTCAACCACACTCTCCAACATCTCCCTTCTTGCTGTATATCCCTCTCCCTTTGCAATCATTTCTTTACCTTGTTCTTCAACTTTTGAATCTTGAAACGCTCAAAGTCGGTCAAGTTAGCACGGACCTCACGCTGCTTGAGCTTCTCGGCCCAGGCAGACTTCTCCCACTGGGAAATGACCTGGCTCTTCTCCAAGTACTTCTTGAGGGTAGCCTGGCCAGCGCTGCGGGGAAGACCCTTGACAACCAAGTTGGTCAAAGTAAGACGGGCGTAAGCCAAAGACTGACGAGAGACACCAGTGGTAGGGCCGTCAATGAGGGCCTAATTCAAAAGAAGAAAAAAGAAAGTGGGTTCGTTTTTTTTGCGTCAAAAAGATGATTCGTTTTTTTAAAAAGCTCGAATCGCGTTGTATAGATGGGGAGTTGTTATGTATGTATGTGTGTGTGCGTGAATTGTTGTTGACGTTGTTGATGTCGTAGTTGTTTTCTCTTCGAATGTTGTGTGGAAGATTTCCCTTGAAAAGATTAATCAAATACAACTACTTACGCGCTTGTGATCAATAATGTCGACAATGACAGCCAACTTGTTGGCATCAGCACCGTTGTTAACGAGAACAACACGGCCGACCTCGACTTGACGCTTGAAAGAACCTTGCTATAATAATGAGAATTTCACAAAGTTGATTTTTTTAGTATATACATGTTTCATTCACCTTTAACAGATATTCTCATCCATCCATTTGATACATCCATCCATATCATTCATCCATCCGTATGCGTTTTTCGTTTTGACTCAAATGTACTTTCCCACTTTCGATTCATAATCCCTTTCCTTTTCATCAACCCCCTTTTTCATGTTATATGTATACGTACCACCATGGTGATTATATCGGAAGGAGAGAGCGTCTTTGCCCAGCAAGTGCGTACGATTTTGTCGGGATCGCAGGCACCTTCCCGAAACGGATGTCTGGGTATGAAAAGTCTCGCCCACTCTAACCTATTGCTTTCCCAAAAATCATGCGCTTCCTGTTTGATGTGAGTTCCTAGTCAAATTGCACAGTAGGCAATATGGCAATAAAAAAAGCCATAGTAACTGCTCTAGATGTAGAACACAATTATTAGGCTTTGTAAATGGGTAGTGTCATCAACAGCACCGGTGCATATAAACATGAAAAATCTAGGAGATACTACATAAAATCCTTCATTCGCACAGACCATTTTACGGAGGATAACCATCTTCTTCATGGCGATTCAGAGATTTCAACTAAAGACTGATACAACAGCAGGGAAACCGGCTACTAACAGCTGCTAACAATAAGTGGGACGAGAAACTTTATCAGAGACAATGATAATCTTATTACATCCTGTCAATCGACGTGCTAACTGACGCAGGGTTCTCGTTCGCTCGTGACGATATCAAATGAAGCAGTAGTAGCTGTACATATGTACTGTGCAAGTCATTCTGGGATTTCATATTGCTTTATTTTTATATTATTGCTCAATTTTAGCTGTAATTGCTTTTCCGGAAAGGATTACTGCTGCTTTCATTATATTTGCGTATATGTAATTTATGTATACTTGATCCTTTTGAAAGCTTTAACCCCCTTACCTTGCTTTTTCCTGTGGTATATAGTCGCCGTCGTCACCATCACCAGATTCGTTGTGAGTGTACAATACAGCAGAAGTGACACTTGAGTACATACGTAATGTCATATACCGTCCATGTAACTACTTACTACATGTCAAAGTGTATATCCCTCAAAAAGTGGGAGTGCATGATGGTGCATCACAGATATGCATCAAACAAATTTGCTGCTGCCACATTCCTTTCTTCTTTCTAGCCTCGACTATGCACCCTATGCACGATCATAGTAGATAGGGTTTCATAAATGATAATCTCTTTTTTTATTACTTCTGCAACTGCAGTAGAAAGTACAGGCGTAATGTGTCAAAATCACTGTGTTGAGCGCATAAAAGAAAGAGAGAGACAACAGCAGGGTGGCGAAAATAAAGAAACAAAAACGTGCGAAGCTTAGATAATTCTCATATTTTCATTGTTGTTGGCGACAACGCATCTATAGAGAATAGTATTGAGATTGTCGGCATGTCGAACGAAAACCTCGTGTGCCCAATAATAAGGGGAGCAGCAGTTAGTGGCATCAGTGTGGTACATGTTGGTGGCCACTCTCCATTGATAGGGAAAGAAGATGGGGAGGTAAATATGGGAGGAGGTGGAGTGACGGGGGTTTGGAGGGCAGGAGGAGAAGAGGAGGAGGCCAAAAGAACAAAAGCCACATTGGATACTACCATCAACATCTTCTCGCCAGTTAAGCTTTATCCACCAGTAGCTGTAAGCAGTGTACGCTCGTTATTGGATCGCTGCCACCTCCCCCATCCGCCCCTATCTTTCTTTGTCCCCACCTCCTCGCTTCTTCTTTCTCTTCTTCCTCTCTATTTCTCCAAAGTACTGCTGCTTTTCTTCCTTTATTGACATTTTTTTGTGCAGATAATTGCTATTTACTTCTTTCCCTCACATTTCATAAAATATAATCTTTCACAAATGTACTTTGAAACTACTGGTCTGAACACGCCAGAACTTGCCCCAAGCTTTTACACAGGTACGCGTATAGCTGTTGGTGCCCCGAAAACAAAGAAATTATACAAAGCGCTCGGATCAGCTAATACTGATAAACATTGTTCACCGTATATATCAATTTAGCAATGGAAGATCCAGAAGATCTCAACAAGTCGCAGCAATCAGCACCGCTTGACGTACCGTCTCAATTATTTGAAGACGATACCGAGTATTACGCTAATGCTGATCATGTCGTATTTGTCATCCATGTAAGTCCTGGGGAGTCTTTTGTTTTGCATTCTTTAATGTAGATCAAAAATGGTAATAATCTTTTTTTACTTACATATACCGATTTATTACTTGTACATTGAAATCTCAGGGTATCGGCCAGGTATGTGATATGATAAAAGTTTTCTTGTTTTACTATGAAATGGTTTTTGCTGATACGTGTAAAATGTGTTATGTTTCTAGCAAACTGAGCAATATGGCATGTTCCATACACACAGTAAGACTTTAGTTTTTTACTATGAAAAAAAAAGAGTCAAGATTCCATAGTCTTATTGGAGAACTAACCCATTTGGAACCTATGAAAAATATATACAGTGAATGCACTAAGAGAAACGATGAAGCAAGTACTATCTAGTCGAATGCCACAAGAAGACATTCGTATCAAGATGATTCCAATTGAATGGCATCGCCATATCCATTCACAGACGGATGACACTTTGAGTCGTGTCATGCCCAAGACGATCCCAACCATCCGTTTGATTGAAAGCGATTATCTCTCTGATGTCATGTTCTACTTCACCAAAGAACGTGGACAAAGCATCATCAACCATGTTACTAGTTCGTTTAATCAGTCCTATCATGATTTTATGGAGCAACAGCCCAACTTTAATGGCAAGGTGGCTATCCTTGGCTACTCGTAAGTCTCACTTGTTCATCCCATTCTTTAGTTTGTTGTTTCTGTTGTCTTTTGGTCCTAAGCCTCAAAAAATCTAATCTTTCCTTTACGCCCCTTTTTTTCTCGCTCTTTTTTTTTTACTAAAAATCCTTCTCTCTTTTCCTCCCTTGATGACGATACTCCCGGCGAAAAACACACAGACTTGGCGGCCTTATTTCATGGGATATTCTATCACATCAACGACAAGACCTGACCCCTCAAGAAATGGAACAATTGGGCAAATACGATGTCAATTTTCCGAAACTTGATTTTCAGCCAGATTTCCTGTTTGGTATGGGATGTCCTATGGCCGGTTTATTGGTTGCGCGCGACCAGGATCCTCGCTACTACCACCCAGATTATCGCACCGTTTACGAAAACATCTTTCATCCGATGGATCCCCTGGCTTTTCGCTTAGAGCCCCTTTTAAACCATGACTTTGACGAACCGGCTGTGGCGATAGAACGAGCTATCCCTCAACAACCGTCCTCCTTTGCATCAATGGTCTTTTCCCTATTTCGGGGTAGTAATGCTACCACCATTGCCAAGGAGCAAAATCAAACAGGAGTAGTAGCAACAACAGCAACAACAACAACAACTGTAGTAGCAGCTCAACAAGGAGGCATTCTTTCGTCATTGTTTGGCTACTTTAATTATTCATCATCACAGACAGGAAATGATCAACAAGACGAAGAGCAGCAACCACAGCGACGTGCAAGTGAGGGTGATATTCTCAGAATAAAAAAGAAGCAGCAGCGACCCGAGCCCATGACAAAGTCATTATTGGAACAATCACAACAGCAGCAGCAACAACAACAACGACAGAGATGTAATACGATGCCTTCCTTGGCTACTGGTGCAGCAGCATCAGCATTGACTAGAATGAGTCCTGCAGTAGGAGAAGTACACGATGATGTTATCATGCCTACACCATCACTTTCAGCTACTCCTACATCTTCATGTCCAACGACAGCTCCACAGACCCCAACATCAGAACATCTTTCGACACCGCTACTGTCGTCTTCTGTATCCTCATCATCATGTTGGAACGGTAATGATGAGGAGTTTTGTGACATTGGAAGAATGTCTTCGTCCTTGTTAGAAGAAAAGCAACAAGATGCGAAACAGCCAGCATTACCATTGGGCCGACGTTATGACTATGAATTGACGCCGGAAAGTTTGATGGGAATGATCTCTAACGAGTATATTCTGGGCTTGCGGGCACATTTCTCGTATTGGAATAACAAGGACATGCTTTGGCATATCTTTCGTCGAATGGAAGACATGGAGCATTGACTTTATTTTTCTTTCTTTGTTCGTCCTTCTGCGATGCTTCTACACCCCCCTCCGTTATCTTTCAATCGTCATATCAACATCTCTCTCTTCTCCCTTTTTTTTTCCACCTACATCTTCATCCCCGTTTCTTCCTTCCTCCCCTTACACAATCGCCCTCCGGGGAGCAGCGGTAACACGGAAGTATAGTAACAGCGCACATAAAAACATTCAGTATTGATAACATACAGTACAAAAAAACAATGCACACACACACACACACATCCTCACATCCTTCATCATTATCTCATTACACCTTTCATAAAATTTTATTTTTTTCTCCCTCTTTGTTGTTTAGTTGCAGTCTTTTCTCTCTTGTTGATAAGCTGTTATTATTATTATTGTTTAAAGTAGTGATAGTAATAGTATTTAGTAAAAGTTCTTCTCTTTAGCAGGACCAGCCTGCAGAAGTAGTGTCAAAAATCGATGATGTTTGAAGGTCTAACCATTAACCACCCAAAAAATTAGAAGAAACAGGTTTAATCCAGTTTACATTATTCAAGGGGAAAAAAGATGGGATGCTAGTATACTTACTGGCAGTGGAAGAGCCATCCATCATAAAATAGTGCTCGCCCTGTGTACATACAGCATTAGCGGCAGCGGCAGCAACAGAAGTGCTATCCGTAGGAAGAGCGGGTGGATCCACTGATAATAACGGCGGGGCAATTCCAGATTGCTGATGATGGTAGTGGTTTTGATGATCCTGCTGGTGTTCAATGTGATGATGCTGCTGTTGCTGCTGCTGCTGCTGCTGAGGATGTCCTGCTGTTGGCGTGGTAGTGACAGTAGCAGCTCCTGGATGTTGTTGTAGCTCATACTGTTGCTTTATTCCGTCATACGGCATATGATTGAAAAGTGACCAATCACCCATCATCAGCGAGTCAGCAAAGGGCGAATGCGAGCCCGCTGCTGTTGGGAAAAAGTAAAAGGGATCTGGAGGCGGGGGCGTGATGAGGTTATCTTGACCCGTATAGTAAAACGAGGGTGGTTGTGGGTGTGGTGGCAGACCTGCAGGTGCATTACTTGTGGTGACAGTAGCAGTAGAAGTATTGATGGCAACGGTAGACTCGTCTTGATTATTGGTTTTTTGTCTTTTACGCTTTGCTGCTGCTGGTCCTGTTGCTGGTCCTGTTGCCGCAGTCGCAGCTGCTGCAGCTGTAGAAGTCGATGACGTTGTGATGCTTGTAGCAGTAGACGTGCCATTACTACGTTTACCCCGAGCAATTCGTTGCTCACCTCGTAAGCGCAACTGTGCCAAAATCGATCGGGATTCCTGAACCTCTTGTTCTGTTTTGCGCATATGAGCAGCCAATTCTTGAGTCTTGTTAATAGTAGTAGTATGAGTAGGTGATGATGTACTGCTACACCCACTGTTAACACAACTACTGTTGCTTTTGGCACTCGTTGTTGTATTAGAAGAAGACGAAGGCGTCAATGGGGGACTATTATTGGTCGTCGTGGCGTTGGCAGCAGCAGTACTACTAGCATTGTTGTTCTTGCATAATGAGTGCATCATGGCTCGCTGAGATTCCAAATCGGTCTCAATACGTCGTATTCGGGCTTCGAGATGCGACAGGTTGTCAATGAAAGGATCGACATTGGTTGGCTGTGTGTTTCTGGAGCGACGGGAACTTGGGTAAGCGCACAACAAACCGGTGGTGAGACATCGAGTACAGTTGGGATGGAGACCATCGCAGCGTACCTATGGATAGATGCAGTATAGAAAGAGGTAAATACAAGGAGGAGAGGAGACCCTGAAGAAACTTAACGCACAGACCGGCATTTGCATGGGAGTTCTTTTTCCTACTTACCTTTTTGTGGTGGCAGCGAAAACAGGCGATTGGTGCCCTTGGTCTCTTCATTGAGGGGTGCATTCGTGTCATGGTCGGCTGCTGCTGTTTCTGTTGCTGCTGATTATCCCGTTTGTTTCCCTGTTGAGAAGACGCAGGACGATTGCTGCTCCTTCCATTTGCTGCTGCTGCTGCAGTGGTCGTACTGGCTGTTGTTGGCGGGAGTTGTGCAGTACCAGATGTCATGCTTTTATTACAGCTGACTGTCATGTTTGGATTGAACTGTCGTTATAGCTATTGATGATATAAGTGAAGTGTAAAGAAAAAAAATAAAAGAAAATCAAAAGAGAGGAAAGGGATTTCGGGATTGTTGCTGCAGATTTGTTTACAAACGAAACACTATATATACCACCACTCATGTACTGCTACTGGTGCTGCTGCATTATATATGCTCTCTCGCTGCAAAGAACGAAAAAAGAAAACCCAATATAGGGAGATCCGTCTTGATTCAAATATGACATTTCGTACTATACTAGCTCTTTACACACTCTAAAATTAAAACAAGCACACTTAGTAGGCCCACTATTGCTTCTCTTGCTTCTTGTCTCTAGCAACTGGTGCTTTACTGCTCTTCTTCCCTTGCACTAGTTATTAAATTCTCCCTTTTATTTCAGTATTTACTTCTCCATTTGACAGATTTATAAGCATCGTTTCTCTATCTGCCATTGTTTGGGTATATCGTTCCTTTTTCCTTACCCCTCCTTTTTTTGTCGTTTCTTTCTCTATTTCATTCATCCACCTGGTAACTCCTGTTTCTCCCTTTGACGTTTCCCCCTTTGCCCTTTGCGAAAGAAAAAGGACTATGCTCCCCTTTTACTTTTGCTTTTTTTTCTGTTTCATCGTCATCGTTCTGTAAAGAAAGATTTTGTATGCTCACAGCAGATATAGTTTAGGGGTGGGAGCGGAGGGATTAGATCACGTACATAGCCACAAGCATGATAAGCCCTGATAAATAAAATAAGAGAGGCCACTGTACTTTCGCGCGCTGTTACCAATGCTTTTGTGTGGCTGTTTTTTACTACACTAAAACCTCTACCATTCAACTGTTGCAGCGACTAATTCTTTATATACACCGGCGATAATTGCGGCAATAAGTGCACAGCACGAATATGATATAGTCAAAAAAACAATTCTGACATGGTGACATCAATTGTCTCTCTCTATTTCTCTGTCACTCACACGGCAGCAGTTAGTAGCACTGGCAGCAGTCGAAGCAATAAGTCGTTTATGCGAATATGCATACATATAGAGAGAGACCTCTATAAAAGTAGAGAATTGTTCCCAAATTCCAGAATCACCTGCCCTTATTGTACCAATGTTCCTGCTATTTATCCTTCTTGCATAAACAGGGGATCTTTTGCAGTGAAACTATTCTCAAGCTGTGTATTTTTAATCTTTTCTTTTTGCTTCTGTATCATTTTTTTTTGGTAATGGTCAAAGTCCTATAGTAAGCTTCGTTGTCTTTTGTCTTTCATGTGCGTCGTCGTAGAGGGTTGGTGGTGACGCTGATGATCATTTGCATAGAAATTTGACTAGCTGTTTCTGTAATAGCTAGCATCCCTCTCATATGATACGGATAATCAAAACGTTGTCCCCCTTTTTATTTGTTGCTCTTTGCAACAAGTGATATGTAAGTTTCTAAAAACAACAACAAAAACGAACCTAAATATGGAATTCCGTGATGGTGATTGCTGTGTATTTGTTTTTTGTATCAAAAAGCACTTCTTTGTTCCCTAATCTCGTCATTGTATTTTCCGATATTTGCAAAGTGGATTGTTTTTCCCTTGTTTCACCCTTTTAATAGCAAAAAAAGTTTAACTATTAAGGGTCTTGTTGTTTTTGCTGTTGTCAAATCAATTGTACTGGGAAAACAACCACCATGCCATTACTGACGAGCGAAATGAATATGGGAATGGCCTTGAAAAAGGCGAAGATCACACCCCACTGTTAGTTTTAACATCCAGTATCTGTAAAGATTGAGGAAGGAGCTGTATATGTATACAAAGACCATATATTATTTCATCATCATCAACACCATCCTGCCTATTAACACTTCGCTTTTTGTTTCTCTCATTACAGTGGTCGCAGAAAGCTTTTTGCCTACAACAATGATGGAAATAAAGTATGCAAATGACCAAGATGTAGCGTTAGGAAACGAATTGAGTTTGCAAGATACAGCCAATCCACCTGACATCTTCTTCCTCCCCGCGGACGAGTCTGGTTTCTATACACTGATGCTGGTAACCATATATAAACACGCTAGATCGTTATCCACACATTTGTTTCTCTTCTAAGATCGATACTGAGCAAAATTTACATGTCTAGATTGATCCTGATGCACCATCAGCTCAAGATAATAGCAGCAGCCCGTTCCGACACTGGATTGTCACTAATGTGCCAGGTAATACATAAATTTGCACTTTAAGGTAACAGTAGTAGTAGTAGTAGTAGTAGTAGGTGGATATACTTTTCAGTATCACCGTAATAGATATCTAAAAATTAAGTTACACATAACAGGATCCTCTTCACAAATCAATGGAACGACAGCACAGCAACTCTCATCTTATTACAAGCCAGCACCACCGGCTGGCACTGGCCCACATCGTTACATTTTCCTCCTGTACAAGCAAGAACAAGGCGAATTTAAGGATGATGCTGTTCAAGTCGCGGAATCACGCGCGCAGTTTGATTTCCAGCAATTTGCTCGCGAACATCAACTTTCTCTAGTTGGAGTCAACTTTTTCAAAGCTTCTTCGCACAACTGAAATTGTATCAAGTTAAAAAATAATAAACAAACATGAATGAAAACAACAACCCAACACATCGAACATCATCAACACCACCACCAATAGGAATTGCGACAACCATTCTAAAAGACGAAGTAGAACCGCCCAGCTTGAATTCACTGGCTGAAACTATCATTGCTGTAGCTGACGGATTCAGTACCTTGGACAAAGAAATGATAATAATGAGCGAGGCGAATGAATCACTAAAACGGCTGAATCGATCCTTTGGCTCGTTTATGGTTGGTCTAACAGCCCATAGTTCCGGGTTACGATACAGTCATGTAATATTTTTCTCTTTCTGGTTTTTTAATATAATACCGAACGAAAAAGGGAATTAATTTATGCGTTGGTGGTTGGTGATGGATTATTTCTCTGATCAAAGGTACCAGATTTCTCAGCATCAAATATAACAGCATCAGAATCGTCATCATCGTCAACAACAGCAGCTGTGTCATCAAAACCATCATCACATCGAGCAGTACAGCAAGGCAGAGTAGAAAAGAACACGCAAAAAGGACGACAATTTCCATCGAGGGTATGCCTTAAAAGTTGCAACAGAAGAGAGAGATAACTAATACATCAGGGAACTGCTTATGTAATGATAGGTTAATATTCGCAAGATCATTGATGGACTTCCGCGGCAGTTTCGTGAACAAAGTGTTAGTATAGTTGGTTATGCTTTCTAAAAGGGAAACCCTTTTCTAATTGATAATGGGAGAGATAGAGAGAGTTGATCATGGATCTGACTATCATATTCACCCGATAGGAATATACCAATTATATGGAAAAAGTACTCAGGCAACTCATGAAAGTACCACAAGGATCCACGCTGGCTGAACTAGCGAAAAACACTCAACTACAACCGCATAAAGTTACAGAATGCTTAAAGGAACTTATACATAGCAAACACGTTTTTAAACAACCTCATCGGGTAAGAAGAAGGATAGTTTGGGAAATATGTACAATAAACAGCTTACCGCCATTGTCTCTCTTATGTATAGGGCAAGCTGACCACCTATCAACTAAATCCAGATCGAAATCCCTCAAAATAAAAAATGAAACGGTTTATTGTACAAAAATTCGAAGAAGCGAGAATATAAAATATTGTGAAGGGATGGCTATACAGCTGAAGAAAGAAAAGACTAATAAGCATGGGGAATCATGATGGAGAGTCGAATTTGTTGTTTATGGGTGCTGTGATGATGATGCTGAAGATGACGGTGGTTGTTGTAATGATGTAAGAGAAGCAGCTGCCGCTGCTGCTGCTGCTGCTGCCGCCGCCGCAGTAGTAGTTATAGGTTGTTGCTGTTGATGAGGATTTTGTTGTAATGTATTAAGCTGCGGTGGGTCAGGCGCCATACAAGCTGGTTTGTTACGCTTATTATTCTTGTGTCGTTTTAAAGCATCCAATCTATATTACATATGCGTGTGTGTGCTTTTAGTGCTTCCTTACAGTATTAAAACTTCCCAATGACATTCTCAACACCAAAATAATACTTACCTTGAAAAATCCTTGTTACATCCAAGACACTTGTACGGCTTATCTTGTCCATGAATCTTGGAATGTCGTTTCAAGTCGTGATTCCGGCTAAATGCTGCGTTACAATACTGGCAGATGTACGGTCGATCATCGGTATGGGTTCTCGAATGGCTCTTTAGGTTATACAGACGTGCAAAGCTCTTTCCACAGTTGGGAAACAGACATGGATAAACGGTTTGCATTTGGTTGTCAATGGTTGTGGTGACTGGCGTGGCAGATGCGTATATGGACATGGCAGCAGATTGTGTTTCGGCCAACGCAGGATCAGATCGTCTGCGTTTACGTGGTGCAGATGATGGTCGAGGTTGTGATAATGTCTGCTGCTGCTGCTGTTGTTGTTGCTTGTGAACCTGTTCTTGGTCCTGCAGCTGTTGTTGTTGTTGCTGTTCTTGAGGTTCTTCTTGTTGCAGCTGTTGTTGTTGTTGAAACAAATATGTTTGATTCATCAAAGCATGCGACAATAAAGCCTCAATGACTTCAGCACCATTCCCTTCACGTGCACGTTCTGTAATCCGTTGCGCAATCTCGGCCCAGTCAGACGTCTCAAATAATCGAAACAGCTTCTCGGCCGGTTCCTCCTCTTGTTCTTGGATTTTGCTTTGAAGCCATTCTGTATCGACGTATTTGGAGGCCAAACTATTGTCCCACCGTTGTTTCAGTTGTTTCCCTCGTCGACCGGGTATAATTGTAGCGATCTCCTTCCATCGTCCGTATCCAAACTGTCGTATGCCCTGAACCAACAGCTCATCTTCTTCCGCTGTCCAACTGCCTCGTTTATAATATTCGTCACCACTCGCTTGGGCTCCTTCTACCACTTCTCCGGCTGTCGTTGGCGTTGCTGTATTCGGGCTGTTGCTTCTGCTTCTACTATCATCGTCGTCACCGTCATCATCATCTTCTTGTTGCTCTGGTAGTTGCAAGTGCTGCTCGGCGGCGCCGTTGTCGTCTCGTGAAATTAATAGTGGCTGTTCTTGTTGTATATGCTGTTGCTGTTGGGCTGTAGCTAACCCCAGTAATTGTAAGGCCGGTTCCATGAGTTCGTGTTGTGAAGTACTAGTAGCAGTAGTTGTCGTTGCTGTACTTGAGATATTGCCACTACTACTTGCTTCTGGTAGTGCTGTTGCTGGTTTTTTGCCCTTGACGTCGTTCATGGCCGCAGCAACAGCCGCATTCATCATGTTTAAGTCATGGTTGGCATGTGGCGAAGCTGTTACATCCACTTGTTCTATCCTTGCCGGCGCTGTAGGCACTGGAGGTTCCTCTTGTTTAACGACTGGTGATAAGCGTCGACGTCTGTCCGAGGAAGACGACGATGCAAATGAATATACACGTGCCATCAGGAAGAATACAGAAAAAAGAAAAAGAAAGGAAAGAACGAACTAATGGTTTTTGAAATTAAGTGTTCTTTGTTTTCCTCTGTTTCTTTCTGGTGGTGGTAATGATAGTAATGAGAAAAAGAAAAAAGAAAGCCGTGGACGAGGAGGTGTGTGTGGAGTAAGCGGAGACAGAGGCTGAGAGGCAAAGCCTAAAGTACTCTTCATGCCTCATAACCAGTGCGGCGACTGCATGCTTATTGGCTCTGATCTATACTTTTTGTGTTACCTAAAACTGATGATAGGATTGCACAGGCACTTCATCACTAAAACACTCGGCTTTCTTACGTTCCAACAATATTTGGTAGTATGAAACTTGCGTAGTTGTAGTGAGTTAAGGGCGATCAGTCAAGAGGCTGCAATACAAGCGCCTGTTGTGTGGGTTTACTCAGTTGCGCTTCTATTTTTCTCAGCTCACGGCTGTTGATGAAACGGAGGAGGATTGACGAACGCGATTTATCTAATGCATATGCGTGTGTTAATCTTTCACAACAAAATTGAATGTGTTAATTTATTGCTGTTGTCTCTCGCTGTGACGGTATATAATAGCAGTGCACTTCTCGCTTAAAAATAATAATTTAATTAGTTCCGTAATGCTTAAAAGTGCTCTAATTATCAGATTCACCAGTTATCAGATAAGCACCATCTGTCGCGTTCTGTATGCAAAACTATGCATGTCAGTGCCACGGCTTTATGGAATTGGCCCATATATCTATATAGCTTCAATTATGTGAACATACGGTTGCACACAAGGCGGCTGTGCTTAAGAATGAAATAAAAAAAAAGGAAATGCATCTGGCAAAGCAAAGCTTTCGTAAAAGGTCTTGTTGTTCTTTTTTTCACTTTCTTTTTACACCTACTCGGTAACAATTATATAAAGTAAAATAGTACGTACTACTATACTGTGCTTCAACTGTGGCAACAATGAAGAAGTTTTTCTTGAGAAGGCGACAAAAGAACAGCAATATCGAGAAAGAAAATTTAATTACGGTGAGGTTTAAACACAATTAAAGTGTAACAAAAAAATATGCAGCATAAACTTAGTCAGGGCCTTGCACATACACAAGTATCGCGAACATAGCCTCAGTAAACTATCGTCAATCAGCACGCTATTAAGTGAATATGGAGTACTGTCAGCCGACGAGCTGCCAATTAAAATATGGCAACACGTTTTTGAACACCTTAGAGCCGAAGAAGACTTGATCATATGTATCAAAGTCTCGGAACAATGGTACACATGTATACGAGATATGCTGCTACCAGACACCTTTGCCCAGCAAGTCATCCATCCGTTATCTCATCAGAGTCTCAGACATGCTAGGCTGAACCAAGATAATCTACGACTCTGCTTAACGTTTATCAACAGCAGCGAAGAACCATTTCAACGAGCTAGGTATTCACTTCAAACCCGTGTTTTCCTTTTTTACCGTTGGGTGCTGGTTGACCGATACGCAGATCTCGTTGTATGTTTTTGTCTTTGCACAAATCAGAAATTGAAGGTCTGACCTTTGATCTTTTTCGGTACCGACTCGATAATATCGTCCGGCAAAGTGCCAACAGCTTAAAGCGCATCGTCCTTGTCAATCCTATCGACATGTCATTGAAAATGTTGGCGATAATAGCTACATACCAGAACTCTGCAACACTGCCGGCAGCTTTTGGAGTTTGCGATGATCTCTGTTGACGAGAAAGAATTACGGAAAAGACAATGGCCGCTAACTCCAAAAATCAACATCGTACAGTACGTCAATATCCACATAAACCTCGATATTTGGACCCAACTGCTGTTTACATGCACCTCGCCTCTTTACGATTGAACCATATTGTTGATAGCACCGCTGCCGGTCATGTTATGGATCTACTTCAGAAGAGCCACAACCTCACCCATGTAATACTGAACCCACTTACTACCACGTTAGGCCACGCTAATATTCTCAGATATTGTGTCAGATACCTTAATTATCTCCACGTATTGATCATGGCAGACGGAGGCAGAGCAGATACGGTCCTCGGTAGTAGCAAGCATTGTGGCATTCAACCAGGAACGACGAACGGAATAACAACAATCACCACGCCATTGCCAACGTCTTCGTTAGAGTTGAAATCGTATCATTTGCATCGACGAACTCTTTATAGTATGCAAATGCGGCCACAACACTTGATCCTTATTGAAGAAGGGCGCCGAGCTACCGGTAATTCACACTGGATTCCCAATGGCATTGGCGTGACCCATTTACAAAGCTCATTCCGAAAGATTCTCCTTGAAAGTCTTTACACAGCCAAGAATGTTGTCTGGCAACATCTTTTTATCTATAACGTTCTCTTTACAAGTTTTTATGACTTGCGCTACTTTGCTGTGCATTTGGGCAGAGGAACGACGCGCAAATCATCACACGATATTAATCGGATTATTTACCTTATCGTTTCTTCTTCCACGATGCTGGAGAGCTTCACCTATCGACGCGATCATTTCACCCTGCGAGAACCTTCCAGTCATCCTCCTTCTCCTCCTCAAAATGCTGTCGCTCGTAAAGCAATAACAGAGAGCAAAAAGCGAAAACAAGCACAAAAAACAGAGTTTCAAGGAAAAGAAAAAAAGCCAGAATACAAAATTGATGACGATGAAGAGGAATCGCGTCGACATAACGTATCGGACCGTCTCTTTAATGCAAAAGTGCCTTCGGCTGACTACATTTTGTGTTTCAGAATCATCATTATAGCGACAAAAGACTGCAAGAATTCATCTGGTTTTATGGGGATCAATTAACAAAGTTGGAGCTTGATTGTTCGATAAGTATCGAGTGTCTATCGTTTAACATCGAGAATCCGACTAGTCTCGAAACTTTTTGCCTCCGTCATCGATGTGCATTAATGGATGTGAACAATTGTTTTACCATGGGTCAAGGAAGGGCTTCGAAAATGTTTGCTACTTGGCGTCGCATAAACGTTCAAGTTGGAGGAATAATACCACTAGAGAGCTCATGGCACGATATCTCTTGAATGCAATATATTTGCTGTCATATAACTAGCCATACTATTATCATCACTATCGTTAACTGTTATTACAGTACTGTAGTAATTTGTAAAGAAGAGTTAGTTAAACTATGAGTAATAAGATTTTTATAAGCATTGAATGATTTTATATGATACGTATGCCAGAATATAAAAAAAGAAGGGCCTGCTTCTACATGATAAAACCATTGCATTAAAAACTTTGTATATAAGATTAAATTTGGCTCGTGCTATTGCGATGGACAGGTTATGGATGATGCTGTGTTGGCGAGGTATCATTACTATTGTTGCTTCCTTTAGTAGTGGCGACAGGGTTATCGTCACTGGACATGGCAGCATGGTCCTCCAAAGTCCGAGCATCTTCTTGAATAGGTGGTAAGCTTCACTTATGAAAATCATCACGATCCCCACGTTTCATAAAAGAGATTGTCAAACCGTTATAAATTGCGCTGATGAAATTGGCAGCGGCCGTTTCTTGATCGTCAGCTAAGAAAAGAAGGTCATATCGAGTATCAATAGTATTGCTGGGTACGCTTCACATATAAAAATCATCATGATCCCCAGGTTTCATACTCTTTTATATCGCCGGTTCTTTGTTCCATTAAAGCGCACAGACCCGTCGCCGACAATTGTTGGATCAGAGCGGAGCACGGCAAGCGGAGCCGCATAGTGAAACAAACATATACGCACCATAAGAAAAAGACAGTTGACAGACTACAACGATAATTATCATCAAGGCACTTCTTCACATTGCTGCAGTTCACTGGCTCCTTAGGGCAGTAGTGTCAACAAAATTTTTAAGCTCCGTCATTTTGTTTATCGGGCTCATAAAAAAAAAAGAATCGACTGCGCGTTTTGCCCTTTATTCTTTTCTTTAGTCTTCATATTCATCTTTGTACATTTGCAGTGTTTCTTTCATTATCACTTTTTACCTTTCTTTTTTTATTATCCCGGACGAGGGGCCCTGTGGGTGTACATAGTTGAAGGGAGCTAGTCGTGCACGACTGGCTCTTGCTCATCTTTTGTACAGTTGCAAAGTTCTTAGTTTCATCTTGGTTTTTTATCTTCCTCAAAAACTGAAAGCGAGAGTGTGTGCAAAGAGGTACGTATATGTTCGCCGCTGACAGACCTTTGTGCTATTTCTTTAATTTGTAGGAACTGTGGAGGAGTAGGTTCTGTCGGGAACTGAGGCTTGCGGACAAGAAAGGGAGGAGTAGGTTCCGACGGGAACTGAGGCTTGCGGAAAACAAGGGAGGGCAACCTCCCTTGGGAACGGAGGATTCATAAAAGTCGAGGTACGTATATTCCCGCCGTTGGCAGACCTTTTTGATGTTTCTTTTATTTGTAGGAACTGTGGAGGAGTAGGTTCCGTCGGGAACTGAGGCTTGTGGACAAGAAAGGGAGAGGTGTAGGTTCTGCCGGGAACTGAGGCTTGCGGGGAACAAGGGAGGGCAACCTCCCTTGAGAAACGAAGGATTCATAAAAGTCGGTCGACTTGTCAGGCAACATCAAATAAACTTGGTTTCTTATTGTACTTTCTTGAATAATGTAATTGTAACTATTGGGTAGATCGAGTGACGATTGTAATAAACGCGATCTTTTTTTTATATCTTCCTACTGCCATTGCGCTTGGTACTTGTTGGTGCTTTCTCTGGAGCAGTTATGTAGTTGCAAATGAGCCTTTTTGTGCTTGAGTCGTCGAGAAAACCGTAGGCTGTGCATTCGCATGTGTGCTCTCAAAAACAATACAGCTGGTTTACCTTCACGACTATACCAACAATGATTGCAAATTGCTGGTGGCAAAATAAAAAACCGTATCGCAAAGCAAACAGACCATCCCCATATTCACATATACACGAACCAGATCGCCAACCCAAACTAAATGATGTTTGCCTTGATTTCTTTGCAGTATAAAAGGCCCAGTACATAAGCTCATTTGGGAAGTTACATAATCCAACTTGTTGGGTCTTGCCACCAATCTCTCAAGATTAATACTACTGATACACGTATACTAGTAATACTCATAGATAGATTGAATATGAAATGTACCATCACTGCTTACGATTATACTAAGCTATCCCAACAAGTTATTAATATCTCTTGTCTCCAATAGCTTTCACCGGCGCCAAAGTTGCCAAGTTTGCCAAGTTTGTATAGGCGAGTTGTTTTGTGCTAGCGACGATTCAAAATTATAATGCGCTTAGCTTTTATCTAATCAGTTTTGAAAATATATGTGATTGTGATTAAAGCGGACAAAGTCCTGATCTCTTGTGTGCTGATGTGTCGTTTTGGCAGGGTTGAAAAGCATCCGCCACAAGGATATATATTGTGTCTATGTCCCGTAGCCGTGTTAGTAATAAATAAGCACCATCCTTTGTCAGTCAATGCTACGGGATTATTGCTGCACCGCCCGAAGATTAGTGAACCAGTCGTCCCTACTGCAAGATCATTTTTGCATACCATCAAGAAGACAAGAACTTCAAAAAAAGAGAAGGAACAACTCATTTGGTGGATCTTGGTGTCTTCAACCACTGATTTGTGACGAAAATGCGTGGACGCATATTAAAACGTTCCGCCCAGTTACACTAGAATGACTCTTGGTCGGCGTATATATACCATGTACAATGTCACTGAAAGTCAAAACGCGACAGCGAACGATCGCGCGAAACAAAGGCTGAATTTTATTTACGGAAGGCTATGCCACTCTACTGATAATATGTACAGCCACGAACATAGCTTTATCTCCCAGTTTTGTTGTTCGCTTCAACTTTCCAGCTTTTTGGCAAAGCATCGAATAAGTATATTGCGAAGACCGTGACGAGAGTTTGACTTCATATGGTATTAATTGAAGACCTAATATATCAATACTAACATACTCAATTGGCACACATTATAATATGTAGTGACTGTCAATACCCCAAGGTATTATGAGCGATGTAATTCAAGACCAGTATAAATATATTTGAAAATGGAAAAAGAATGTTAGGCATACGTTAGAGATACGCTTATGAAAGCTTTGAGTGCACACCATAATATCACGCGTCTCTTATTAGCAAAACACGGAGCGCCATTGTTTAGCAAGTTTTGAGATTTAGTAGGATGGGGTTTGTATCAACTACTGCGAGTTTGATAAGTATGATGGCGCTGGTTCGATAACTACAACCATGTATATCCTTACATGAATATGAATAAACGCTTTTAGTGAGATAGAGTAGACAGTTATATCCGGAACTCGGTTTATCTAAACTTCACCAATGAATAAAAGTTATACGGATACTTCCTGTGTATTTTGTGCATTGATGCCTTACTTATAGCTCTGATGGTTGAGGCCCCAACAATACGCCCCAGGTTCGTTGTTTTAATTTGTTCCAATCATTGGAAAATCGGTCTTTTGCTCTTTATCCCTCTCTCTCTCTCTCTCTCTCTCTCTCTAACGCGTTCTCTCCTTTCTTTTCGCAGCAAACTACCTAAAATTCACTCAAGACCAAGTCGAGTGTTTCCGATTCAGCATCTGTCTCTCAAACGCAAACAAATTCCATCACAAGGATGACTGATCCTACAAGTGCTAATGGTGACACCAACACCACCTCTTCTTCTACTACTCATACGCCGAATGACATAAGCACACCGGCCCAGACAGCAACAGCGCCAATGAAAGAAGACCCCACACCAATCAAGCGAAAGCCAGGCAGACCGCGCAAATTGAAACCTCTTCAAGTGATCCCAACCGTGAAACGAAAAGTAGGACGTCCAAGAAAAATCCGGACAGAAGAAGTGATCCCAACCGTGAAACGAAAAGTGGGACGTCCAAGAAAAATCCGGACAGAAGAAGAAACCCAACCCAAAGAGAAGCGCAAGCCAGGTCGCCCTCGCAAAGTTCCAAATCCAACTGAACCTCTTAAGGAAAAGCGTCGACCCGGCAGACCTCGCAAAGTACGTCGACTTCCTGGGCGACCTCGGATAATCAGGCCAGAAGAAAATCAACAACAACTGAATGGCGATACCATAAATGCAGCACAACAAGCAGTTCAATCACAGACTTCTTTAGCGAGTACTTCTTCACTGCCGTCTTTGTCAAAGCCGACAGAGACAATAAAAAGACCACGAGGGCGTCCACCCAAGATAGTCAAAGATGCTCCAAAGCGCAAGCGGGGTCGTCCACCAAAAGTTCAAGAGGCAACGAAGCTGGTTGCGTCACCAAAGGAAAAACGTGGACCTGGACGACCTCCAAAGCAAAAGCGTGGACCTGGAAGACCTCGCAAAATACGTGTTGAACAGGACCAACAACGCGTGACAAGTCCGAAGAAAATTAAAATTCCCAGGGTCATACCAGCAGAGGCAGACTTACGAACAACAACAACGACTGCAAGAGATGATGTCAAACGCGGTCCAGGACGACCCAAGAAATTGCCTGTGGTACAAGATGAGACGCGACCTACCACTTCTGCTGCAACAGCAACAACAACAACTTATCGTGGATCAGAAGAAGACGATGACAACAAACTTGCTCAAGAGGAAGAAGACGACACTGACATCGTTGGTCAAAAAGCAATGATAGCCGATGGAAATGGCAACGATGGGAACAAGTATCCGGTGGCTGTGTTTCTTGATAAACTCCAAGTCACCGACGAGGAAATGGATGAGCTGAATGATGATGATGATGAACATGCCGAAGCAGACGCGACACGTATCGAACAAGAATCTCTTGTAGAGAAAGACAACGAGTCTGTTGCATGTGCCACCACCGCAGCCGTCGCAACAACAGCAACAAGTAAAGTAGCGCCGCCGCCTGAAGAAGATGCCATCCGGTCGACGCCACCGCAGATTATCATAACAAATGAAGATGGTTCGCCCCGCGCTTATGGTAAAGGAAAACGTAGCAAGACACCATCCGACCACGATATACCCGCCACTAATAGGAAACGAGCCAAGCGTACCATTGCAAAATACACAAAGTAGTGATAGTGATGCCTTGTCTTTAAAATTAGGAACATGCATACATCCTGCATACGTACAACAGATCGTTCCTCTCCCTTTGCGACCACACTCTGCCCCCAATGTCACATGATTTACACTCTTTTGCTATACATACATAAATAACAATGCGGATATTATGATGAACATGGTGGGCTTTCCATTTATTATGATGATGAGTAATGTTGGTTTGCAGCAATAGCAGCCATTTGCCTCCACACACCATCCGATCCAGCCTTCCATAATCGAATTTTTCCATCATCACCCGACGACGAGAGAATGGTACCGGTGATATTCCACTCTACACGCCACACTTCTGCATTATGGTCATTGAATGCAGCTACGAGTTCAATCTGCATATGTTGTTGTTGTTGTTGTCCACCAGCCTTGTTTTGTCGCATCGCGGATGAAGCCGAACCTACAGT
This sequence comes from Zychaea mexicana, assembly GCF_025766255.1. Lineage (NCBI taxonomy): Eukaryota > Fungi > Mucoromycota > Mucoromycetes > Mucorales > Lichtheimiaceae > Zychaea > Zychaea mexicana. Next base: position 18,156 of record NW_026516735.1, on the reverse strand, counting down.
CGGTGATTGACCATATCTTTGTTGCTGTTGCAAAGCAAATGATGGACTGGTAGTATTGGATGGTTCAGTGATCTTGAATATCCGAACATAATGATCCTTGCTTGCCGTGGCAATCAACTGATACGTTCGCGCCATACTTGGAGCCCAACTGACATCATGTACTTCTTGCTCATGACCCGGTAAATATTCGCCTGGATGCCATCGACTATGTCCGTCGTGACGAAAGATGCGTGCACCAATCTCCTTGCCTAGCCCGACCACCATCATGGGTGTTGCTGTACGGTTTGGACACCAGTCAATGCAGTAGCCACTGTCAGCCGCTCCAGGTCCATTCATTGTCGCTACATTAGAATTGTTGTTATTGCTGCTACTCGTCGGCATGATGGCAGATGCTGTGGCATTGTTTTGTGATGTGGGTGACACGGTTGTGGCTATTGCACTTGTGGTGGTTTGTGTCGTGGTGGCTGTACCGCTGGCGCTCGTCATGACTGGAAACGGGTTGACATTTCCGGGCGCGTCGAGGCCAGGTGTGGATAATGCGTGGCTGGCGATGGATGAGTTGCTAGAACTTGTACTGTGGGTGTTCATCGGTTGTTGTTGTTGTTGTTGCTGCTGCTGTTGTTGTTGTTGCAATGGTGGTTGCACTATGGCGGATGGTTGCGGGGGCATAGAAGTAAGGGATGTAGGTGGTGTGCCTGACAATGTAGGTTGTTGGGAAACATTGCCGTCGCTGTGTAATGTAATTTCGAATTCCTCCATTTGGGACCATTGTGCAAGGTTGGTAGGCTCTAATGCTTCGTATATCCGTACAATACCATCTGCTGAACACGTTGCCTAATGTTATATACACATACACACCCGGGCCCCCTTTTTTAATATATTAATCCAGGAACACATCCATTGGATAAGCTATCTCTCTTTTTCTTTCTAAACTCTATATACCAGTCTTAAAGCACCTTGCGTTGGTGAAAATGCAATGTCTAATACAGCACCGCGCGACTCAACCAAGCGGAATCGTTCGACCCATCGTTTTTGACTTGCTTTAGATTCTATAAAGATAGCCCGAAACAAAAGAGTTATCAACTAACGCTTCCTCCCCAAAAAAAAAAGAAACACATGAAAGCACAAGTGTTAAAGTAGGCAGAAGGAAACTGTTTGTTCTATTACCCATTGGTTGCTCCTCCCATATTTTGACGAGTCGATCCAAAGAACAGCTTGCAATGACCTGACCATACTCGGGATGAGCCCATATTGCTTTGAGAATAGACGAATCGTGTGCTTTCCATGTATCATTCAGTTCCCATACGGCTGCATCTTCGCGTTCAACGAAATCCCATACTTTGAGTCGTTGGTCGGATGAACACGTAACAAGACGCTTCCCGTAAAAGTCGTATGAAATGTCATGGATTAAATCCTCGTGAGCAGTGTCAAATTTCGTTACACTGCTCATGATACATATAACGCGAAAACAAAAATAAGAGAGGAGGGGAAACGGAGCTTTTTTTTTTACTCCCCACACACACAGCGACTATTTCATGCGACATTCTCAGCGGGCAGAAAATCTTTTTTTTTTTTTGCTCACTGGAAAAGAAAAAGATGCTTCGACTAGCACCCTGCACAAGATATATACGGTGTTGTTATCATACTACGCGTACTATTAACCATAGCCAACTACGCTTAATACCACACCAGCAATGGAGATCAGTACATAGCAAACGACACCTTCGACCTAACGAATATGAACTTCGCGTTGGTTTCGGTAATAAGGCATATACACAACAACGTAACTCAACAGCATAAATAATATACATGTAATGTGTTTTAGCCATTGCCATTCTACAAGACGAATTGCCCCATTTCTTTACACATGGTTTGACGGAACATTCCATATACTCACAAAACATTGTGCTGTCGGATCCGCACTACACACGCTTGTCTGTACCTGGCAAAACAGCATACCTTGGCATAGCCGAAACGCTTCGGTGGAGTCTCCGCATGTACTTTGACGATATCCAAATGGAAATTACCCGGCTACGTGTATTGCCAGATAAACAACAACAAGGGTTCGATGACGATGACAATAGCAATTCACCATCACCACGACCGTCTATAGACGATATCAAAAACAATAACAACAAACCAACGATCCGGCACCTTGAAATTCGTTGGCGACTCGAAGGCGTGCGGCATCCATCGTTTTTCCTTAAATTGGCAGGACCTATAAAGCATTACGAAGGAGTATTTTTGTACACGTTTGATCAAGAAGGTTACATTGGCGAACATCGAATCGAGCATATTGTTCCGCCGCCCAGTCGACGTATCTTGTTTGTGCATTCACTCGGTGGTCGATTGCGGGCATATTGGGAGGAGATGAAGCGAAGGAGAGTACCAGAGCTAAGCCCAGGGCTATGAAACTTGCCTTCCCCCCACCCCAGCGACCCCACCACAACCAACAAGAAGAAGTTGATATACACATATATAGTTTCAAAAGATGGGTTTAACGCGGGGGTATAACACCGATACTGAAAGTTTTACTATTCGTATAGTACCATTCCATATGTAGTAGCGCACAGATGTAAACTTTAGTAGTATATATAGCTATCTTCCATGTGTCGTAGCAATAAATATAAGGAACTCAATGTTCTCTCAATAATAATCAAGATTTTCAAATTAAAACATATACGTACTTGAATTGATGACTCAAGAACTTCTTGCATATAGTAGACACTATGTTTATAAGCATAATTGGAGAGTGGAGGGGTGGGGCGAGGTGGGGAAGAACAAGGCTAGAAATCTGTAACGAAACAAGTAGTGAAGCATGGCTCAGTCTACAATTTAAAAAAGTGGTATGTATATGCAGCACTGCCATGTAAAAGCGTGGATACATTGATGTCACGCACAGACATTCCAAGTCGTGCCGATGGTATTTAATGCGAGACAGCCCTATTTCTGGTTTTGAGCTCTCCCGCAGATCATTGCTACAAAAAATAGTGCCTTTATAATATATCATAATGACAGTGCAGCATTGCTGCAAAGGACTTGAATAAAGCATGATGGCTCTGACTTTAAGGATACGTTCGTGGCAGCAGTAGTTACTGAGATGTTCTCTCTTTCAATATATCACTCACTTGATAATAATTGTGTGTATTTCCATGGGAATGCTGCTGCATTGTTATGTACATGTTTGATATAGTTACCATTTTGATTCTAGTCGTAGTAAGCAGATAATAAGGAGTTATATCCAGCTTCAGGTCCAGCACACACCAAAATAATAACGCGGTTCTGTTTTTTTGGCGCTAATTTTCGTAGAGCGCGACGGCGCGAATACGCGTTCTCTTTCTTTCTTTCATTCTTTCTTTCGGCAAACTAAACCATTCATAGCGTCAATGTCTCTCGTCAACATTTTGAATATTGCTGTATTGGATAACCCATCGTCCATCACCAGCCCTCTTCAATTTGAAATCACTTTTGAATGCAATGCTGAACTTCAAGATGGTAAGTCTATTTTTTTTTCCTTACAATGTATATAAATTTTGTTACGATTTACACGAACCTATACAAGGTGTGAGAAAAGAAGACGCGTCTTTTCTGCATTTACTCTTCTTCTTTCTCTTTTCATATAAAGACCTGCTCTATTAAAAAAACAAAGGGGACTCTATCTAAAAAAACGGTTTACGTTAGATTTGGAATGGCGCATGATCTATGTGGGCTCGGCTGAAAGTCAAGAATATGATCAAGTCCTTGATTCCATTATGGTAGGACCCGTTCCTGTGGGCGTCAACAAGTTTGTCTTTTCGGTGAGTTTATAAGTCGAGTGGTTATTGAATAGGGAGAAAACTCTTGTTTCTATATGATAAAACAGAGGACAAGTATAAAGTAGTATAATCAACTCACACACACACACACACTCTCTCTCTCTCTCTGGTGATGTTGTTATTCTTTCAAAAAGGCGGGTCCACCCAACCTCGATCTTTTACCCCAAAAGGATCTTCTCGAGGTTACTGTCGTACTATTGAGCTGCTTGTATCACGACAAGGAATTTGTGCGTGTCGGATATTACGTGAACAATGAATATGTGGATGAAGCGTTGCGCGAGAACCCTCCAGACCAAGTGCAGGTTGACAAGTTACAACGCAACATTTTGGCAGACAAGCCTAAAGTCACCAGGTGCGGAAAAACAATTCCTATGAAAGGTTATGTGTAAGAGAGAGAGAGAGAGATCACTGGTTGCTAACAAAATAAAAATTTTATTAGATACACGATCAATTGGTAACCTTATGACGAACGACAAATAACTAAGGGTTACCTGTGAAGATGACTAAACAACAACGAAAATGTGATGTGTAGGTCGAACCCACAACAAAGTGACCCAGTAGCAGACGGTGCAGCATCCGGTCAAGCGGATCAGGTAACTTTTGTATCTGAATGAGGGGGCTACCACCAGCAGGGAAAGCTAAAATTAATTTGTACCAAATGCATATATAGGACATGTTGGTCAATTAGAAGAAGGATTTGGAGTGAGTAGGTTGATAATGAACGACGACAGGGGACGATACCCAGGAAAACACCGGTGTTATTTTGCAAAAGCACACAAGAATTTGTTTAAAAAAAAACCTAGTGGATAAGAAGAAAAAGGTGTTGGCAATTACAGCAAAATACTACAGACAAATTATAATTATTATGTACTTGAAAAAAAAAAGGACGAGCAAAAGCAGAAACAAAAAAAAAGATGATATATGAACATTTGGGAAGGAAGGGTTGGATGGGGGTTGTATGTATGGATTTGGATGAGGTCGGTGAATGGATTGGATAAGGAAAAAGATTGAGAGGGGAGAGAATATGTTATTTCTCCATGATTGCTTCTGGACCTTGCCAGAGATTGATGAGTATGGCAGCCATGAGGATTAATGAAAACCGACACCACTGGCACAATGCACCAAAGAGACATTGCAGGACCCAATAAGCGCCGCCAGTGAGTCCAGACGGCACTTCATGGAATAGTTCGACGCTATTATGTTCAGCGGCAACAGCAGAAGAAGGAGCGTAGTATTTTGGTGTTGATGGTGACCGTCGTCCTTTGTTGTTGTTGGAGTAGTAGCGGCAATCAAAGGATGTGAACAAGAGCTCGGACGAGAGCCGTGGATAGAGATCGTGGGCGGCATAGACACTTCCGGAACCACCGGGTGAAAACAGGTCAAAGTCAATGCTGCTGCCACTCTTACTCTTGACGCTTCTCGCGCTGCTACTACTACTACCCTTGTGAACGCTCCTGGTGCTTTTGATGTAACGCGCCGCCGCCTCCTGAATCATCATTGATGGCTCCTTACTAAAACAACCCGCTGGCGTTGGCGATGGAGGTGAGAACGACGTCACGGGTGTCTCTAGTGCGTATTCGGCCGGTGCTCTGTAAAATGATGCCAAATTCTGCTCGGTCAGACTTGCAACGTCGCGCAGTTTGCGAGCTACAGACGGCGTCGGCGACGACGACGACAAGCATGAGTCTGAATCGGAATTGCTAGCGTGTCCTTCGTCGTCGTCGTCGTCGTCTTGGTCAATTGTAGCTGTGGGTGAGGGAGCAACCATGTCATCTGGCTTGTTCTGTTGTTCTTGCAGGCTTCTGAGCCATGCATTCTCTAGCTCGCCCAATAAACTTTGTTTTGGCGTTGTCATACGTAGATCTTGCAGGGCGCATGATGATAGCGATGTTGTTGTTGGTGTTGCTGCTACTGGTGGTAGTGGACCTCCACGTTGTTGCTCACCATAAAAGACAACGCCACCATATTCACTGGGTGAGGGCGATGGTTTGGGTGACCAGCCGATACCACGGTCCCGTAAGCGTGACAAGATCGTACGATGCTCCTCCAAACTGGTCGTGAGTTCCTCAATATGTTTGAATTGGCGCTGATAGGCTTCCTGCAGATTCTCGTAACCGTCTCGAGTGAATTGGAACTGATGGAACTGCTGGCGCATGGTGTCGAGATCCGAAAGCGCTGTTTCGAGTTTGTCTTCAATCAGTTTTTTTGCGTGTGCAAGCCCTTGGTTTTCAGACTGCATGTGCATCATCTTTTCGGCTAACTCTTCGGCAGCACCCCATTCATTTTCTTTGTCGTGCATGTTATACAAGGGCGTTATTCTTGCACTATTAGCATCATATGGATCGTTGCTGCTGCTGCTGCTGCTGTCTTTTCTTTTCAAGGCTGCTGCTCGTTCCTGCCGAGCATTGCGTGCCTCTTCAAGCTCCTGGATCTTTTGTGCAGCACAATCCAGGTTACTCTGCAAGAGTTCGATTTCGTTGTTTAGTTTCCGCATCTGTTTTTCGTTGGCCTGGGTGGATGCTGATGATTCGTTCAGGGCATTATCGAGCATCATTTGCATCTCGGCGTTTTTGCGTTCCAGTGCTTCGATCAGTGCCTCGCGAGCATTTTGATTAGATATCAGTCGCATCGCATTGTCGTAGTCTTCTGCGTCATCGTCTTTTTCATCTTGGCTTCCGTGTGCGCTGTCCCAGCACTGTTGTTGTTGTTGTTGTTGTCGTGATTCTTTGTCATCATGAGCCTCGCCTTCATCGATCGACGGCGAAGGCAGACTTTGGTTGCACTGGTTCACTTGATCCAGCAAATTCTCGTAACGTGTCTTCAAACACATGTTATTCTCGAGGAGAGACTTGCCGATTTCGGCAGCTAGTGCGAGGTCTGTGGGCGCAACCCAGAAATAAAAAAGTGATTAGTTCTTCAACAATAACAGTGATATGGCCTGATTGAAAGAAAGAAAGAAAGAAAGAATAAAAAATAACATCACTGCGATTTTGCCTGTGTTTTATGCATGCATACGCACACCCCCCCCCTTTTTTTTTTAAACAAAGCCGCCCCCTTTCGTTCTCACCCGCACGACTTACACACACACGACCCTTGTATAAACGCCAGAGGCAGAGCGAAAAAAAAAAAGAGAAATAAAAAGGACAGCCCTTGTCAGCCAGTATTACCTCTGTCTTTTTCACGGAGCGTAGAGTACGCGTTCTTTAAAAGTGAAGTCAATTCTGCAGATGATTTTTCGGCCACCCATGAGAACGACGACATGAATGAAGCTGTGGATATTGCCCCTGGTGAGACAGGCTCAGTGTTTGGTACTCGTTGTTGTTGTTGTTGTTGTTGTTGCTGCTGTAAAAGGCAGGTGAGTGGTGGAGGTGCGTTGCGACGAGCCATGATGAGTTAGTTTTATATATGATAGATGCTGTTGTAAATGGACAGTGTTGGTTTATGTACAAAGTAATAATGAGTAATGATAGTTATGGAGTAAGGCTGGTTGGTGATATGTATAAAAGAAGTAGTAGTAGTAGCAGTAGTGAGAGTGAGAGTGAGAGTGAATGAAAAGAAGAAGAAGAAGAAGAAGAAGAAGAAGAACAGAAAAAGAAAAGAGAGATCGGAGGAGGAGGAGGAGGAGGAGGAGGAGGACCCTTTTCAGTTCAAACAGGTTGGTAGCCCATGTGCTGTACATACTTACACCCACTCCTCCACATGTATCAAGAGTACACCTGCACGTCGTATCATATCCTCCCCTGCTCTCTCTCTGTTTCTCTCTCTGCGCTTCACTGGGCACATAGTCCCATTATCATGCACGCTAATTCCTTTTTCCTCTTCTGTACAACCTCGAATGCATTCGCATCTTCCCTTTTCAACACTGGACCGCGAGCACGGTTCTTTTTCTCTCTCTCTCTCTCTCTCTCTCTTGAATCACTTGCAGCATTGCAGGTAGCACACAACAACAGCCGTACATAGCCCGAATATCACCCAGGCAGTAGATTGTGTGTGTCTGTGTCTGTGTGAACACAACAACATCAACAACAACGACAACAACAACAACAAAAGGCGTTGCTGCATACCAAATATCACATGCTTGGGGCTGACTGATTTATTGCTGTCCTCCTATGCCTAATCACTCTCCTTCTTTTCTATCGACTGTTATCTCTTGCTGCTACACACAGGCACACAGACACACACACACACACACGTCTAGAGGAGCCTTCTTTTTTTTTCATTTCTCACCTTCAGTTGCAATAAGAGAACCGTACCTTCAATGAGCACACAATAGACGACGTACCACTCGTAAAGAATCTCTGACTGGGCTCAGTGCATAAAAGATTATCAAGGAGCAACCTTAACTAATCTATTAATTCGCTGTTGACACAAAGGGACGAGAACCCTCTCTCCTATTCCATACCACTCCCAGCGAAAGGGCCCTCCTTCCTCCTCAACCTCGGTGCGTCTAGCTGCTGCTGCTGCTGCTGCTGATGATAAATGCTGATGATGCTGATGGGAAAAAGTTAGCTCGCCAGTGCCACCAGCAGAGAGAGAGAGAGAGAGAGAGTTTCATAGCGAATGTTCGGACACAATTGATAATAAATTACAACCAGTAAAGTACAGGCAATTCTAAAATTAACTCTTTCTCTCTCTGAGAGAGCTGATACTCCGATATATCAAAGCGGGGGATGATCTTTTTGACAAGTTTTCCGGGGGGGGGGGAGGGAGGGAGGACCATTACGCGCTGTATGGGACACTCTAGTCAGGGCCCACGCTAAGAAACAAGCAACAACGAAATGTATACTTGTATAGGCGGCAATAAGCAGTTCTGGATGATCGAATTACTGCCCACATCCCCTCCTTTACCTCCAACCCCAGGACAAGCACAATCAAATGCGTGCTATGAATGCTATAGCGTTGGCTGGTGGCGGGTCTTTTGTTCTTTGTGTCACGCGAACCTGGACATTTTACAAGCAGAGCCAGAAATCGCCCTTCTTTTTTTTTAGCGCCACCCTCTCTCTCTCTTTCTCTCTCTCTCTCTTTAACCCAACTCTTTTCTTTATGACTCTGTTGTAGCCAGTCCTTCCTCCATTCTTTTTCCTTCCCCCCCCTCCATTTTATAAACCACCCAAACACCTCGTTCTACAGTCATTCCTTTACATTCCTTTACTCAAAATAGTCCCTCAAGTCCTCTTCCTCCTCTCCTCATTCTTTCTTACTCTCTTCTAACATATACTCCATCATGAGCCACTTTCACCAGAGCAGTCCATCTCCACTCGCACACGCCGTCACCATCAACAGCAACCATCTTCACCATTCTCCTCCGCAACCTCAACATCATCATCAACAACAACAACAACAACAACAACCAAAGAAACGCACTCGCGTAACCCCGTCGCAGTTGACCATTCTGGAAGAAACCTTCGCCATTAGTGCAACGCCAGATAACAAGATGCGCAAACAACTCGCACAAAAGCTTCAAATGCCAGAGCGTTCGATTCAGATTTGGTTCCAGAACCGTCGCGCCAAGGTGAAAATGCTACAGAAGCGTGCAATGATGCGAGAAGAACAAGAAGCCGCCAAAGCTCGATTGTATGCAGAAGCAGCTGCCTATGTTCATCAACAACAACCTTATTGGTACCCGCGTCGGTCGCATCAATATCATCCTCACCATCATCATCCACAAGGAGGAGCTAAAGTACCCATCCAACGTGCATGGAGCTCCGACATTGTTTCATCGTCGTCATCTTCTTCTTCAACAGCAGCAGCAGCGACATCTAATCCTGCTCCTGCGCCGCCATTTGCGGGTCCCCTTCCTCCTCCGCCACCACCACCACCTCCACCAGCAGCAGCAGCAACACCGTTTCCTCCTACATTTGCTGGTGCACCGCCACCACCACCACCACCACCTCCTCCTCCACCCTTCACAACGGCTACACCGCCACTTCCATTGTACCTCATGCCAAATGAAACCATGGGCTATCCGGAAAATGTGGATGATATGCGATTTAGACGAATTGGTAAATACGCATGCAATACATAAACCTGCTTTATTAATTCCTACCTGAGTATAAAAGGCTAAGTGGAACGTATACTTGAACAAAAAAATGTAGATAGTGAACCTGCACCCATGATCCATGACCCATCCCTTTCACTCGGTCCAGATCCCATTGCCGCTGTACCAACAACAACGACAACGACAACTCACGACGGACTGATTACAGCCAACACGCTCACTGTTGGCACCTGGCACCGTATGAAAATCACCCAACAAGACCTACTGTGCTACTACCACTCAGCGGACCGAACATTCGCATGGCATATCCGAGACAGCGACTACCATTTCAAGATGGTGCTCGCGTTCGACACCATTGCTTCTATTGAGATCAACAGTCTGGCCGACAATGTTTCGGCAGATATCCATCTGGACCTGACCGAGCCACCGTTGTTTTTCATGGAAACGAATGCAGCCCTTGGCGACGGCAGCGACAACAACAACAATTGGATCCAATGCAGTGATTTTACTGAAGGCATGCAAGCAACATGTATTCTTCGACACACGATCCGTGGCTTGACAGCCGATCTGCGTCAGGAATTGTTTAATATTGCCAGTATGGACGATGGGTTGTGTCACATCACTCGGTTTTCCATCGACACCAGCTCATCCTCGGCTGAACCAGGAGGTCCTCCCTCGGGTGTTTTTGTCGATGACCCAAACATGTTGTGGCGACATCAGAGTCTGCCCTTGGGATTCGGTGGTTGGACGGACGAGTCCTCTTCTTTTTGATCTCTTTATCCAACCTTGGTCCTTCTCTTTCTTTCATTCTCTCCAATCTGCCATCTCTCACACTCACACATATTTATTATAAATAATTACACATTGTTGCATCATCACTTATCTACCCCCCCCACCCCCAACCGCCGCACACAACTCGCAATGCACTTATCCCCCTCCAACCTTTGTTATAACAACAACCACTCTTACCCAACAATCATTAGAGCTGTCCCTTTTTTTTGGCCAACCCACACGTGTTCCTCTATACATCATTACATGTTTCGCACAATGCATATCTATTATTATTCTTATTATCATTAAAAAAAAGCGAAAACTTCCTTAGATATCACCCAAAAAAAAACTGTGTATCAAAACAAGGAACGCGTTTGTTCCAAATGAATAACGCGTGCCTACTTTAGTTTTCGCGTAAATTTTGGTTGGGTATCCGCTATTAAAATTCGCGCTGAAAAAAAAAAAGTTCGCGTCGTGCCTGTGTCTGTTCCCTTTTTCTCGAAAAAAGCAAACATGAGCACACCAGCCAAAATCAGACGACTGACTTACATTACCTTCACCAAGGGCCACAATCTCCATTTAAAAACGGAAGCCACCAATTACCTCGCAGAACTATTAAAAAACGACACCCATGCAGCCGACACAATCAAGACGATCGCACAAGGTTATTTGAAACAGTTCCAGGGCGATCCGATTGTCAGTAAAGAGGCACTTTATAAAGTGGTCCTGGCCATGCAAAACAAAAAAGCAAAAGCACATGCACCGACACCTTTTACGCGAATGACTTCACAAGAAGAAGAAGAAGAGGAAGAGGAAGGAGCAGGAGACTCGACACAAGAAGAGAACATCAATAACGATATGCGTACAATGTCAATCATTGATCGCGTCGATGTCACACAGCATTTTGACGTGGTCAGTGCTTTTGATATGCCTCGGTTACGATTTAACCATGTTCGCAAGACTTTTATAACGTAAGAAGGTGTGAGAGGGGAAAGAAAAGAACCTTGCCTGTGGAGAGAGAGAGAGAGAGAGAGAGAGAGAGAGAGAATCTGACTTACAGGAAAAAAAATATGTGTGTATTAGGTGCAACGACAAGCCTGTATTGCTTGGATCCGCAAATGAAAAAGCTGCCCTGTACCGCGATCGCTTCGATATTATCAAACAACGGCTTATGCACAATGAGAATTTCTGTCCACCATCCACGCATGTATCAGATAATGATACGTATCTAAAGGTAAAAAGTGATATATGTTTGCCTTTTTTCTTTCTATTATTGACTTGCGCGTACATCCCCTTTCACAGATTGCACCCATCAAAACGCTCATTGGTCGTGATCGCGAGCATTTCTTGCTTTTTGGCATGTTGACACAGCTGGAAGAAGGGAAAATATTCTTGGAAGATGAGGATGCACATATAGAGCTGGATCTCTCGTCATGTGCATATGATGCAGGGATGTTTACCGACGGCACTTTTGCCTTGGTCGAAGGTCTCTATGGTGATGATCATATATTCCATGCAGAAGAACTTGGTTTCCCACCTCCAGAATCACGGGCGCTCACAGAGTAAGTTTCTTGGTTTTTTTTTTTTTTGGGGGGGGGGAAACGAGGGTGCTACTGGGGGTAATATAGTAATCAATACTCAATGTGCTATACCGTTCAAAAAGTACCTTTTACTCCGGCGTTGATTTCCTTGGATTGAGAAAATTGAAAGTGGAAGAGGTAAGTCAATTAAATATGATGTAAGATCCAGGAATTTCACACACTAACACTTGAGATTAGGATCGGCTAAAAGCGGAAGAAGTCGCAAACACCAATGTATTCTTTGCTATTCTATCCAATGTGCACCTCGATGAACCACGGGTAAAGAACTGATATTCATTGTTTCCCGGGGATTTACTTGAAAAAAGGCTAACACCCGCTATTTTGGAAAAAAAACAGGTGATGAATGCGTTGCGTCGAGTATTTGAAGGTTATGAAAACGACACACAGATCCCATTAGCATTTATTCTTTGTGGCGACTTTTGTAAAGACAATTCTATCGATCCACATGTCTATAAAGGTTAGTAGTACTAGTAGCATATGTATAGATTCATATTCAACGGAGAAAATGAGAAAGAGACTAAAAAAGAAGAAAACCTCTACCTTACGGGATTATCCAGATAATTTCACTGCATTGGCAGACCTGATTCAAGAATTTCGAGGCATAGCAACACATTCGTACTTTGTGTTTGTTCCCGGTAATAAAGATCCTTCCATGGGTGGCGGCAGCTTACCACAGACAGTGATTCCTGAATGGTTCACAGCGCGTATGAGAGGAAGAGTACGGAACGCCATCTTTGCATCGAATCCATGTCGGTAAGTTGATAGGCACATGGGTACCCTTTTTTTGGGTGGAAAACCAATGATAACAACAAAAAAAGTCTAAAATGATTTGGGTTTTTAATCAAGAATACGCTATTGCACGCAAGATATCGTCGTTTTCCGCGAAGATTTGTTTAGTCGCTTATGGCGAAACTCCTTATTATTCCCTCAAATGACTGAAGAAGATGAACCAACCAAACATGTAAATGATGAAGGACAGCTTTTCGTGATGAAACAAGAAAAAAAAGAAAGATGGCTGATCGATCATGCTCGTTTTCTCTTAGCTTGTACGCACAGTCATTGATCAAGGCCATTTATGCCCGGTTCCTTTAACAGTAAAACCCATCTATTGGGCGTTCGATCATGCCTTGCGATTATACCCCTTACCGCATGCAGTAAGCTCTCTCAGCCACTCCAACCTTTACACTCCATGTTGCCATGGCGAACAATATAAGCACTACTAATACACACATACTACATATATAGCTCATCTTGGCAGATCAATGCGAATCATTCGGTTTGACGTATGAAGGCACCCATTGCATTTGCCCGGGCAGTTTCCCAACTTCAGACTTTTCTTGGAGAACGTATTATCCGGCGACGCGATTATCTGAGAAATGGTACACACTTTATCTCTAAATTTAACATATTAAAAGTAGGACATGGAGGAGAACTGAATCAACCAATTTTTTTTATTGTTGCTCTGTAGTTCATTACCGTCATAACGTGTCTCTGGTGCATATCTCGCTTGTAGGCAAAAAAAAATAAATGTATTCAAAAGGCCCATTTGTTCAATCAAAACCTAATTAGGTTTCCCTAAATGCAACAGCAACATTGATTGAAAATGTTTACGTCTGTCGTGACCTATCATAGCATGTTTTTTTTGTGCGAGTGGATATATCATATAGCCACCAACAATTTCGAGAGATTTTATCGTAGCACAAGCTTTTTCTTTTTGTGGGAGCCCTATCATGCTTGCCAATCCATGTTCCGAGGAAGCATGAAAATAAGCATTTAGTGAAGCTCATATTTTAGCTGGTAACTATTGAATTTATATAATTATTATTAGAGAATTGAGATGCTATGTAAAACGCTCGCGTTCATCATACAGATCACAATGAAAGATTATTAAGAATCAAAAGCCACGACGACACAGGAACTGCCAGAGAAGTTTATGTGATATCCCGTGGGGCAAGGAAGTGGTCTCCTCTATTATCGCACTTGCGATCAATAGTGTATCACTTATTGCAGTATCACATATTCACAATCCATATCTAAAATCAGGATGTCTGTCACCAACCAACTCATGTCCACCATACTTTTCAATTTGCCGTTCCTTTTCCTCTGGTGTCATTTTGGCTCGATTGCTATTGATGCGCTTGAGCGTGAATCGTAGGGTCAAGATTGCGATGGATTGAAGAGCAACTGTGGCCAGTCCGATGGCATGGCCTTTCCAATACAGTGGTGGATCGAAATATATCTGACCACCCACAGCGCTACCGATAGCATCGATACAAAAGATGATGCCCGATGCAACAGCACGTCGCGTCAAGCCGTAATGGTTACTGGTATACCATGCTAAACGGATCGGCCCATCTACTCGCTGAAATTGTTTTTTTTAGTAGTTGTGCACTCTCTTCTCTTAGTGCGATAAACGAACTGAAAAATGAGACAATTTTACCGTGGCTGCGATAAGGATACACACTGTAAAGTACCGTACACCAACATGCTGTTCTGGGATAAACATGATCATCAAAAATCCAATGATAGCGACCACATTAGCCGCGATCAAAAAGTAAGCTCGCTGAAATAGCCGATCTAACATGAGAAAATACACATACAGTAGTATTTGATGAGTTTTCTTTTTTCAAACAAAAATTCTGGATAACTCACCCGAATAATACGCTGTCAAAAAGATAAAAAAACATGCCACAATGTTTGGCGGTGTCGTCAAAGCTTGTGAGATATCTTCTGCCCAGGTACCCAGGCCATCGATGATGGATGGTAAGGCAAGTCGCACACCAGCACCAGGGATGGTACTCAAACCAGAGATAATCCCATATGCATATGTTTTCCAATCCGTCAACACACTTTTCACTTGGATCCACGACCAAGTTGAATCCTCTGCAGCACCTTGATCTATCATTAAAAGTCATCATACCCACACATAGTAGTAACATTGTCAGAAAGATATACTATGTACTTATATAGTATGCAGAAATGCAAGTGTGACGTTGAATAATTACCAGCTTTAAGTCGATCCAACTCTAGTTTACGCTCCTCTTCTGTAAAAAACTTTGCAGTTTCCGGTTTATCGGGAAGGAAGAATAGCGTAGCGATTGCGAGTAGAATGGATGGTGCACCGAATATGATGAATAGCCTAAAATAGGAAAATAATTTTTTAAGACAACGATCTTCTGCTATCTCACTCTCTTCAGAAAAAACTA
This sequence comes from Zychaea mexicana, assembly GCF_025766255.1. Taxonomy (NCBI): domain Eukaryota; kingdom Fungi; phylum Mucoromycota; class Mucoromycetes; order Mucorales; family Lichtheimiaceae; genus Zychaea; species Zychaea mexicana. Next base: position 2,765 of record NW_026516735.1, on the reverse strand, counting down.
ACCATTGCCAAGTATTCAACGTGTTGGTTGGTATTTGACTGATTCCAAATGCTATCAGTCCAATTGTGGCCCCACCTAAGGCTGAGACAATAGCCGTAAATCCAGAGCGTCGAGCAAGCTCGTGTCTCGTATACCAAAGAGAAATATAGTACCTACAATAAAATTAAGAAAGAGAGAGAGGGAGCCCATCAATACTGTTTATGATAGAAAATGGTGCTGATTTTGTGAACGAAAGAATAATAAGAAAATACAGCCGTACATTTGAATCGGATCGTACACTTTTTTTCGAGAATATGATAATGTTACAGAAGGTTCCATGATTTACATATCATTAGCCACCCGCTTATTTTTGCTATCGACTTACCTGCTTCTGATGCCCCCAAAATGATTCTACATACAAGTAGTCCTGCAAAATTTGTGGTAGCTGTCATGCACAGGACAAGTGTGCCCCAGGTACTGAAGTAGATAAAAGATGATTTTGAGTCAAGACAACCCCCAGCATCACACAAAAGGTTTCTCCCACACTTACAATATGAGGATTGTCAAAAAGATGGATGGCCGCCCGCGACGAAAGAGAATATTGATAGGAATATTGACTACAAAAAATGCAACATAATATGCAGATAGACACCAGCGATACTGGAATTCAGACATATTCAAATCTTCCAAAAGACCACCCAACTTTGCATTCGTTACGACCGATCTATCATTAATAATGATTCATACATGATGAGAAAAGGTGCAGTGGTGATCAGCTGAACCCGTGGTCCAAGATATACACATTTGTCTTGATAATCACTCTTACTGTTCGTAACGTCCAAACAATTCTGCAAACAGCAGAATCGGCATGATGTGCATATCCATCTTTCTAGAAACGATCAAGGAATATATATAACTGCTTGAGTAATTGCACCTCGGATCTTGTATAAACAATACTGGGTATTATGTGCTTCTGTAATATGTACCTTCGTAGTTTTTTCTCAGAGGCTATAGTGTGTGGATCATTTTTGTCGTAGTAGGAAGACATGGACGTACCATCACCCTTCTTAACCGCGTTGTCTGCTACAACAACAATGTCAGCTTTGACTGTAGTATTTACTGGATGCGGTTTCTCCATTGAGCAAAATATACGCAGGTAGTGAGAATGAGAAACAAAAGAGGAGAAGGAAAGGGTCCGTCCTTGTTGGTAAGAAATAAAGTAATGACTGCCGTAAAATAGTAAGCAGAGCTACACAATCTTGTAACACAGTGTATCACTCGCTCTTTTCCATTTAAAGCAGGACCCAACACTTTGTTTGTATAACAATACAAGGAAAGAAGCTCACATCATCAGTTCCCAATGTTCGGCTGGCTGCGGCAATGATTTTCCACATTGGATTGGTGCGAGCCAGATCTGCCGTGTAACAACAGATATGCATGACAAAAATACAACACCCTCGCTTGAATAGCTTGATGCAGTAACTTTTGCTCTCTTTTTTTTATCTTTCGACAGAACTGTACGTGAGTTGTTGTCATTGCAAGTAAACGTTTCAGGCAATGATAGCCGGTTTTCATTATTTTCACGACTACCATCAAAGTTGTAATATACTATCGAGTAGAACAGCATATGTAGTATAGTGAGGGTCAGCAGAAGCACCTCCAGTATATATAGCTACTGTTTGTACTACTATGGAAAGCAAGATGATCTCGATTTACAACTTTAGTTTGTATGTACTATGGACCATAAAAAGCTTCTTCAGTGGATCCTCGTTGATTTCACATCAGTTAAGCTTCCAGACCTTGCAAACTTTGGTAGGTGGTGGACAAACGAAAATGACAGAGGCCGCTAATACATTTGCTTGAAATTAGCGAGGACCCCACTGTACTACTGTATGATATAAGGAATAAAGATGAAGAATGGTGGATTGTAGCCACCCCATCAGACTACTTAAACTTACGCGCTTGCATGCCTTTTGTATCCCTTTTTTTATTTCATGTTGCACGGGTGTGTGTGTATGCATACAATTATCACGTAGTATGTTTTTTTTTTGAATATTTACTTACAACCGGCGCCGGAGTATATACTTTTTTCTTTCAAGAGTCATAAAGACAATTTTTCTCTTTCTAGGCTCTCATATATGTAGTGGAAACGAATGCATAACTGTACATGTTTTCTGTCCCCTGATTATCATAACTATGAACAAATACAATTTGCAAGTCTGTTGAGTCTTTAACTTTCGTTGCGTGTTGCGACGTAACGTCCGAATACGTGCGCATCGTCATAGTCAACTCTACCCCTTTCCTATTTTGAGAAACATTGTTATGTATCGATTGGACTTTCCTTTTTCTATTCTCCTCCTGTACCGAGTATCGTTATTAGCTATTCTTCCCAACATCGTTGTCAATAGCGATGTGTATACATGTTTTGATATGATGTCAAGACAGGAATAAGTTTAGTAGCGTTGACGAAAGTTATCTCTTTTCTTAGTCGCGCTTCATCTCAAATGTGTATTATAGATGCATGTTGCTGCAAAATGTAGCGTTACAGGTGTGGCGCAATTATTTCATTGCAGTGATTAGTTAATTGAGGAGTGACATCAAGAGCAATATAATTGTTTAAGCGAAAATTCCACTGCTACTTTTTCCGCGTAGTTCAAAAGGAATTTTATCTAAATCACTGAATAAGGAGGATCATTTAATATGTCAGTAGACCCAAGCTTTCTTTTACTAGGTGCTGTCTCGCTGACATATTGCTATTTTAACATTGTGTATGATATTTTAGAAGC